>NC_135556.1:20331141-20588641 GCF_964340395.1 Glandiceps talaboti | reverse complement strand
TCTGTTCAAAGCATTCTTTATAAATACCCTCATACTGAGAGAAAGATCTATCATGCAAAAGCATGTACTCGATGGCAGCATTCAGCGCAAGGGGTAGACCTTCAAGACCTTCAGGTCCGGCAAGCCACTGAAGGGCATGATAGTTTTCGGCATCACTTGTTTCCAATTCTCGCACCTTTTGTTTGGCATTTTCAATGTTTATATGACTGCCCTCATCCCTATAAAGTCCTCTTACCAGCAACAGTGCAGCATTGTCCGGTGAAAAGGGCTTCACATAAAACGGAGGTAGAGTTGAGCCGAGGGTATTAAATTCCTTGTCACGGGAAGTGATGATGATGTGTCCTCCAGCTGGCAAGCTTCGTAGAATGTAATCATCAATAACATCAACACTGTCCGCGTTATTGAATACCAACAACCAATTACCATTACCTTTCAACCACTCAATCGCGGCAAAATGAATGGATTCTGCACGTAAAGGACTGTCCATTGGTAAATTCAATTTTTCACACTGGAAAACAAGAGAGCACGAGATGTTAAGTCATAGAACTGTCTAAGACTATGTCATTATATCATGTATAAGCGAAACATGGAATATATACCCTGGTCGTTGTATATCACGACAATGCGTGTCTATGTCACGAGAAATATGAGTCAAAATTTTCAATACTTTCCCCGATTTTTCTGTGATATTACTTGCATTGGTATATTTATGTTATTCTCCAATACTTTTCTTCATCAACCAGAAAATATCTATCGTCTCTTAGTGGCAAAAGTCCGTTAGGTCACCGTATTTTCCTTGATGAAGGAAGAAAGATAGTAATTTGGGGAATAACATGTAATTATTACCTTGCATTATTTCTGTTTGCCAGCGGGAAGAATTGAAAGTTCAAAAAGATTGCAAATTTTATGGACACTCTTCAAATCACTCTGCGCCTTCTGCCCTATATTATGTATATTTTGTATATTTGCCGTCGTTTACAGTTCGTAGTGTCAAGGCTGAGATGTTACACCAGGAGTTTCTTCACCTGGGTTTCCAGAATTTGCTACTGGTCTCACTAGCAAGCAATCCATCCATCGTTTTGATGCTACATTGCTACGCATTATAGATACACTGCATGTTTACTGATACATGCAACATTCGGCTGTTGACACATTTATTTAATCTTAGTTGCTTATGCAGTTTATGTGCACATATGCGCAATCTTTGTACTTTGCTTGAAATACACTGGCCATGTCTGAATGTGACACAGCGTCTATTAAATACGAGAAATGGAGTGTCATAATTATGACTTATGATAAATGTCACGATTAATGCCAATAAGAATATCCCAAGCATGGTAAATATCAGTACGCTACTCTTACTTACGAAGTGTTTGAATCCATAGTCGATGGTACTAGTAGACTCAGATGGTATCCATATTACAACACGATATATATCCTTATACCTCTCAACGTACTGGATGGCCATTTCGGTTTTACCACATCCTGGTAGTCCATTTATAACCTTTAAAAACGAATAAACAAACAAACAACAGTAGAACTATATATATTGTTTTTTGTTATCTGATGAAATAAATTTCAATTCAATTCAATTCAATTCAATTCAATTCAATATATATATATATATATATATATATATATATATATATATATATATATATATATATATATATATATATATATATATATATATATATATATATATAACTCGGTGAGTATCAATCTGCTAAGACAGTGCTCTATACCGCAGTGGCAGAGCGTAATAGTTTTGGTAGTACTGGAACTCTTTCTTGGTTGTAACTCGGAGTTTCACGCATGGCGCGATCATCAGATGATTTGTATTCATACATACTTCAATCATACTGTGAAATACTAATATTTCACTTGGACTTTTTCACCTTAGTGTGGTTTTCCACTACTCGGTGAGTATCAATCTGCTAAGACAGTGCTCTATACCGCAGTGGCAGAGCGCAATAGTTATTCTGCTGCTGCTGCTGCTGTTGTTGTTGTTGTTGTTGTTGTTGTTGTTGTTGTTGTTGTTGTTGTATGTTGTGCATGGCACACTGACTTGAAATTCAAGTTGATGAAATTGTGATTTCTCTTTTTGTGTGAATTATTATTCGGCCTTTTTCCAATCACAATAAATAACAATCACACCAGTTACTACATTTTCGGATACCTAACCGTGTCACATTTGTTCAATAAGCGAGTGTTTGATCATTTCCACAAGTACAGCAGCGCAGTTGGTATACACCAGTCTACTGCTGGAACAACTGGAGTCCGACTATAAGTCACATATATACAGCCTAATTTCCGAACTATCATGTTCTCACAAAAGCACTGCTGCACTCAATGTTTTTTTGGGGGGAATGGCTAGCCACAAGATACATTTTTGCATGTTCTCTGAATACTCACGTGAACCACGTTCTTCTTGCCCCCAGGTGTGCAATTCTTATGTTTCTGGTAACTGTCGTACAATTTATCCAATTTCTCTTCGTGACCAAGGCACAATGGGTTTGGTTCCCGCATATTTTCTAGCAAAGCTTTGGGATAAACAAATGTTATGACTATAATTTGTCTCAATTCAACGTTCCATACCTTTTACATTTTGAGCTTATTTTGGACAGTACGTGATTGGAGGACTGTTCGTCTTTAAACAAAGAGTCATTTTTTGCTGTATTCCATAAAATTGTCAAATATGATATTTTCAAGCGATTTAATTGTCACTGAAGAGAGAATTAAACTTTTATCTTCAACTCATTGCCATTGATTTAGGACGGTATACGTAGTATGTATGAATACAAAGTACTTTCAATGGACTTTAGGTTAGTGGAAAACCACACTAAGGTGAAAAAAGTCCAAGTGAAATATTAGTGTTTCACAGTATGATTGACTTGCATGACCGTATCCATTCATCCACAAATAACATAAGCACCATACCATTCTTTATCTCTGACCCAATTGGTGTTACTTGACCTGCAGATTCTTGGCAATACGTAGCATGGGACAAGGAGGATGGTGATGGGTCACCAGTTTCCTGTGTTGGTTTTGCCAAATCATCAGTGTCACCTAAAAATAAGCATACCATTCATCCCCATATTAATATTTTGATTTCAACCACTTTAAACGTGATCTTAAAGAAAAATACAGAGTGTTAAATAAATAAATGCTAAATAACAAGTCAAGGATTAAATTTAAAAAATTCATACATAACTAGCTCGGTCTGTACAACCTGGGTTTTCTCCCAAGGAACGCCCTTTCCATACATTTCGATGTGTTTTCACAATATTATCTTCTTGGTCTTACAGAGTACTAAATCCGTTCTCGGTTAAAAACGTTAAATACAAAATTCTAAAATGGCCATAGGAATAATGTTGCAGTAGGAAGTAAAGCGTCTTCTACGGATCCACTTTGGCAGAATTCGCACAATCTACCTTCAAGGCCTCAACGGTCTCATACCGAAATCTACCTGTTTCAAACCTTAATAGGCAAAACTATAACGAAGTTATCCACGTTCAGGGCCAGTTACCAAAATCAAGCTATTTTATGCACCTTGCAGAAATCGTGGTATTTAAGTGTGACCATTTTCACTTTCTCAAAGAACTAGAAACTTTAAGGTACACAAAAAGTCATGCATTTATTTCATGATTTGTCACGCAGACTTGTGTCTCCTACGTATACGAACAACTGTTTCTGTACTTGCGAACTGAACACAAACGTGATAATAACTCCGGTTGTGTGCTGTAATAGCTCTTTGAAGACAATGTCTCTGAAATGGCACATTCTATCACAGCTGTGATTCCATGCTATTACAGTCAGACCCTACTTTCCTGCGCCCCCAGCCCTGTTTGTGTTTCGAGGTCCCTAATATTTGTCTTGTACATTATCAGACGAGTTAAAACTTTGCCTCCAATGTCGACGAGGGACCGTTTAATGAGTTGATACGTCACATTTTGTTGGGGAGATTGTGTTATAATAGCTTTATGTGTGGGGTGGGGCAGGTGTGTGTGTGTGTGTGTGTGTGGCTGTATATTTGTGTGTAGTTGTCTGTCAGTGAACACGATAACTATGACGCTACTGTATTGATTCTGGTGAAACAAAGCGTAATATGCCTTATAAACGTTCAATGTTATATTGTAGGGTTTAAAAAAAACAAAAACAAACATATTTGCTTGTGAATGATTGCTATGTTTAATTGTTTTAGTAATTAGGCAATATCTTGCGATTGCTAGTTTCAATGGCAAATAATATATAGCAAGTGCGTAGGCCCTATGTGGCTATATCATGTATCTTTTTATCATTTGCATTATTAATGAAACTTGCTTATCAAGTGATATACCATGTATGGTAGCTGAATATTTTATTCTGATAATGTATGTAGAAACAACAACCGAAACTGTGAATACTTGTTTTTTGCATTGTGCTGTATGGTGTTGTATGTCAAAAGTAAGAATATTGTCACTTACTAGTACTGGGTCACTGAAGTCAACGAACTCACCAAGATGACTTTTATAACTGGCTTAATAATTTACAGTAGTCCTGTTTAAGCGATATTTTACTCAATTCATTAATTGTACTTTTTTTTTTAAAGTGAACATGGTGTGATTTATTCTACGATGTGTGTTTCGGCTTCATCAGAAATGCAAATCTACTAATACATGTGATAAATATTGTGTTCATTTTATATTAATGGTTATTTCGTAAATACCTGTCCAAGCGTCATATCTTCTGTTTGTAAATAAGGGCCATGCATAATAATTATTGCATTGTTATCCAACAAGCACACCCTCTCACCCCGAATAAGATATAGCGTCATCAATCGACTTAATTGCGACCATCAAGTACTTTCCTTTGGCACCCCCTTATTGTAACAGCTGAACGCACCCTTAACTTCTTCTGGGAAATGACTATAAATTATAAATTCTTTACAATGAGTATCGCTCACTGTGATCATCGTTTTGGTGACAGATTTTTAACATGGTTCACATAATTAGGTTGCATAGTTCAATTGACGACGAGAGACAACGTACCATATTGTATCTATTTCGACAATAAGAGGACAGTTTGAAATTATTTAAGGACAGATCCAGATTGGTTATAGGCAAATATTTTTTTTTCAGTCAACGTGTTGTAGACATTTGGAACAGTTTATCAGAAAGGGTTATTGCTACTTCATCAGTTAATCATTTTAAAGCTTGTATTGGTAACCACCTCAGAACAGTAAGGGATCTTTAAAAGCCAATGGCTTCCTATCCCACGTAAATTCACGGTGAAAATAGTTCAAAATGCCGTTGTTTTAAGTGTTGAATGATTTTTATGTTGCGTTCGTCTGGCTGGTCAAACTTCCATGGCGTCGGTGCGTTGCCTTGCCATTTATAACTTATTCGTAAAATTCTGACAATTATGTAAAGTTTAAGGAAAAATATAGTGAAATATCAATCATGGATTTAGTGACTATATAAAATAATGTCTAAAGAACGCGGTAATAGAAACATTGGATTCCTCTGTTTTCCAAGCAGTTGTGCGTTTAACTCTGAGGTCATAGAGATCTTGTTTGTTCAGTGAAATGGTGCCAAACGCACCGTGTAAAACAGAATAAAAATAAAAACAATTACGAAGATTCTGAATGTCATATATATTTTACGAGACTGTGTTCAATCATAGACAGTACACGAAATTTATTAATCCAGTGAAGGATGAAACCGTTCAGAAAAATTTAACATAAGCAAATGTATACATTACCTCCGCGTAAGTCGGCCATCTTAGGTCAGAGAACATAGAACAACAACAACAAGAAAGATTTGAAGAGAAACGCCGTCACGTTTTAATTAACGCTGTGTACACCAAAAAGATCCTACTATTTGAAGGTAAAGAACCATTTTCAGTAACTATTAACTGTATTTCAATGTAAACGTCTCGGCAAGATTAAGGCTAGACCTTCATTGGATGCAATAAAAGGATCGCAATGCGGAACGGACTGGGTTACCAGAGTGTCAAATGAATGTAGGATAATGCCTACTGAAGTCTGGGGGGGGGGGGGTGACTGCAAGGAATATTGAGAAAAACGACCTTGTTAGTAGTTTCAAACAGAAGAAAATATCATTTGACTAATGTCTAGTGGTGGTGGTGGTGGTGGTGGTGGTGGTGGTGGTGTTGGTGTGTGTGTATGTGTGTCGGGGTGGGATGGGGGCATGGTAACCTAGGACGAGGGAAATCATTGTATGTAAATGACAATGATGCGTGTTTAATATTTCAATTACACCGTTTTACAGTTGTCATTTAATTGCACACCACTTGCTTGTCATCTTAAATGTAAATGCGTATTTTGTCAATGAAAATTTGGTTTCATTAGATGACACATTTCTTTTAGTTTTTGTTTTCGTTTTGTATTTGCTTTGTAAAGTAACCGTTATCTGAAAGTAGAACTTATGGATATTCGGTACTGGTACATGCATGCATATCATATGGGTGTGATCTCGGCATGCAGAAAACACTGAGAGCATCGAACTCTTTACGGTAAAAATCAAAACTTTCTTACTTGCTAAGAAATTTGTTTGCAGCCATGCTCACTACATCGCCAGGGAATTACATGGCACGTCCCTGCAATGCGATCGAATTACCAGCAACTTATAGTCAGCAAATCATATATGGGGCTGTCATGGGTAATTACACACACCATGCTCTTTCACCAAACTGGAGCGAAAGCATGGAAAGTTTGAATAATCGAGGAGTAGATGGGGCCTTTCCCTTGACATAATCGTCAATGTACAGGCATAGTCGTCTCGGGCTTAATTGCCTCAAAACGAAGAAACAACCAACCAACCAACAAACAAACAAACAAACAAACAAATAATTGAATAAACAGGCACACACACACACACACACACAAACAAACAACCACTGTCATCCATTAAACATAACATATATGAACGATAATGTGATGGGATATCAATAACATCACGTGACCTTTTCACTATTTTATAATTAGTCATACTGGAAAGTCCCTTAGAGGATTTGAAAGCAAAACAACTGCAATAATGTATAATGGTGACAGCATGTCAATTTCATGGCTGTGATTAATAAAAGTGCCAGTCTAACTTAAATATTTGTCGGCGATTTCTATGTCGTACTTTTTCGCATTGAATTAACACTCAGTTATTTCATAATCAATCATCTATGTCTAAAAATAAACCAGCCTCCACAAATCGTTCTTCTATGATTGAATAACATCATTGTAGCATGGATGCTCTGACGATTTCTGAACGGTTTACTTGATAGGTCCATTGGACAATTTTGATAGCATTACAATCAATCAATAAGGCTGCGGTTAGATTTTACAGGGGAGGGGGAATGGGGAGGGGAGGGGAGGGGAGGAGTTACCCGGATTTGAAACTAATTGTTTCCCAACTCTTCTTTTCCATCCGATTATCAAACAATTCAGAGGCCATACATTTGTCCACACCCAATGCAACCACATTAGATGTTCAACTATGGTTGTGAAATAATTAAGACGGGATAGTCCCACTCTACAAGTGTCCTATTGAATTCCATCATTAGGTTTCACGCTGTTCATCACAGGTATCAGCATAATCAAACTCAAAACCAAATGAATATATACCAGTATACAATTTAAGATGAAGACATAAATAAAACTCGGATCAAAATCCGTAAATGAAACGTGTCTTTATTCAAAGAGTCTACCACTAAGATACAGGTCAATGTACTTTTTCAAAAAGGTTAATGAGAACATGTCGATTAGTATAAAATATCTATATCAATCGTTATCTATTAGCCATATACGGCAACTATTTGGATATGATTTCATCCTCTCAATTATATCACTTTCTCAGCCTAGTAAAATCATTAGAGCGTTCCATGTTTCTCCATGTCTCATACTAACTTCTGAAATTTCGAAATTTGGTAATCTGCCAGTGAACGATATATCTTTTCCTAGGAAACCCTTTTTCGTTCTGTACTACCGTGGCTTGTCCTCTATTAGGAAGATTGGCTATGTGCCTCCATTTCGATACTTGAAATACTCAAATGTGTTTATTTCATGCCCGATCGTTTTTTTACCCTGATAAGTACATATAAGTGCATCATCAGTTCAACATAGGAATGCTTTGGAATGTTGTACTGAATTGCAATATATATATATATATATATATATATATATATATATATATATATATATATATATATATATATATATATATATATGTGTGTGTGTGTGTGTGTGTGTTTGTTTTTAATGAGTTAATGCGTGTGTGGTTTTGTGTGTCTGTGTGTGTCTGTGTGTGTGTGTGATATAAGCATGGATATAAGCATCCCTTTTAATTATAATCTAGTTAACGTACATTGCGAATGAGTTTGACGTAAGTTAGTCCAACAATATTTGTGATAACGTTTTTTTTTTACCACAAGTTAGTATTTTTCAATCTCCCATTGAAGTCCCCACATTTACGTTGCCTGGCTTAGCTGGGTATGGATTTGTTTCTCCAGTCTTGAATCCAGTATTGATGTAACCTGTCATGGAAGGTCCTTGGTAGGCCCCAGCTAAGTACTTCGCTTCTTGCCCTGGCCCAGTATTCACACTATTCAGTAAAGGATAGCCAGCTTCTAGTCGATGTTTGTCAAGTGCTGGGCCCCAGGTAGACGTTGGTTTGAATGCCTTGAAGAATCCCTGTGTCAAAAGACAAATATGACTTGTGTGAAATTAGAAGAGACTTGCCTGCCTCTCTCTCTCTCTCTCTCTCTCTCTCTCTCTCTCTCTCTCTCTCTCTCTCTCTCTCTCTCTCTCTCTCTCTCTCTCTCTCTCTCTCTCTCTCTCTCTCTCTCTCTCTCTCTCTCTCTCTCTCTCTCTCTCTCTCTCTCTCTGTCTCTCTCTCTCTCTCTCTCTCTCTCCCCCCCAAGGGTAATACCATAGCTTTAGCTACCATACCTCTGTTGAAAAAAGCTTTCACATTTCGAAATTCATGGTGAACCCGACGGTGACCTTGACTACCGTTACATTTAAAACGTCCAAAAATTTCAATTTCAAAATGAAAATATAAATAAAGCTCGTCAACATTAACTTCGACAGCTCTGTTATGCATTATATACATAAATTACAATTTTATAATACCTAAACTGCGGCAATAAATTAATAATCAAGGTGACACAAACAGGTACAAGTATGTACATACCGCCCTCCTCGACCAATCGCTTTCCTTGCTTATTTGCCTAAACAATCAACAGGTAGACATGCAAAGCGGAAAGCAATAAAGACAACATTTCAACTTTGGAATGCAACCTGTCGGGTAGTAATACTTTCAAGACAACTTCAACGTACCGTTTGACAAGGATACGCTGGTGAATTGAGTTGCCAGGACTAAAATGACTACCAACACTAAAGACAGGGTAAGAACACAACGTTTCCTAACCTTCAAGTTCAAGATAAAGTACTATTCTCTCCAATAAAGGATGGCAACATTTACATTGATCAACCGTGACACATTCTTTAACACACTGTACAAATGTATGCTTCACTTTGTTCTACACTGTTAACGACTTGTTCATGTAACTTGTTAAGGGCTTTAATATGCCGGATAAGGACCATGGTAGTCGATGACTTTCACTTGAAATTCAGAAAACTTGCACACCCCTCTTTTAAATTTACACAGTAACGTTTGATTGTTGACTTTTTTACACAGAGAAAGCGAAATGCAAACATGTATGCATTAGAGTTAATCCAGGTGGCACATTGGAAAATAAAGGCGCCTTTCTTCGGTAATTTTGAGACCAAAGGTCACATCTAACGTGTTGGCCGAAAGTGGTGTTACATGTATATGTAGTATACGTAGTCATGATAAAAATCTACATGACTTCTTTTTAACCTCTGTGTGGGCGTAACGTTAGCTTTGTACTGGTACACCGTGTACGGGGATGATCTCATTGTGAAAGTTGTTTATCGTGCAGTTGTTGGTTATCTATATATTCATGGCACATACTTTCAGATCTTGAAAAGTCATTTAGTGTGACCTTCGCCACACGCGTGCATGTACATTATAGTAGGCAGACGTAATTGTACGACCTTACTTTGGGTCAATCTTGATATCCGCGGATATTGTAAATTATTGATGCTATAGCCAGGTTACGGTTTATCACGTTGTAATAAAGCTCGGGTCATGGACCTACTACTACGGCAACACCTTTGGTACAATGACATTAAATGTTATCCCTTTTTCTCAAAGTCAGAACATCCTTCCCTGTTCAAGTTGACAGACTGGAAACTAACCAAATCGTCAATAAAACTATACTTGGGGTGTCACATAATTTCAGGCGAACTTTTTTCTTACTTTTTTTTTACTACCGTTGGCCTTCTTTGATGTAGATCAGACCATGAACCTTGCTCTATCATAACACCGCGTGTATGAGTCACTTTTTCAAATAAAATTATATTGTAATGTATTGCTTTATGCCACTAATGCATGAATTATAATAAACGTGTACTTTAATACAGAAACTAAAGGTGCAATAGTGAAGGACGTGCATGACAAATAGCTCTAACAGAGCCCCCGGCATTCTTATAGAAAGTTGTACGGGTATGTGCAACCCCAAATGCGTTACCTTTTCACGAAAAAAATCCATAAACATGCAGAGGTCGACTTTTCATCTGAAAATTCCTGAATCGTGGCAGAGGTCGATAACACAGGAAAAGTCTCCATGCTTTAGATATAGTTAAAATGATGTAGGCTTGTGTTTCACTAATGCAACTGTCACATACATTCCAACCGTAGAAATGAACTTGAGATATTTTGTACCTAGAAAAGCACCAATTGCACCAAATCTCTCTCTCTCTCTCTCTCTCTCTCTCTCTCTCTCTCTCTCTCTCTCTCTCTCTCTCTCTCTCTCTCTCTCTCTCTCTCTCTCTCTCTCTCTCTCTCTCTCTCTCTCTCTCCGTCCAAATGTAATTCATTCTGTCTGTCTGTCTGTCTGTCTGTCTGTCTGTCTGTCTGTCTGTCTGTCTGTATGTATGTATGTATGTATGTATGGATGTATGTCTGCATGTCTGTATGTATGTGTGTCAGATCTCTATCTATCTATCTGTCTGTCTGTCTGTCTGTCTGTCAGAGACAATGTATTTCCTCTCACGGACGACTTTATTATGTAGATCGAATGAAATACTTTTATTATGAATAAAAAACTATGTTGAAGCTTAAATCATTATAGATGTGTCCACTCAAAAATGCCCTAGCCGAAGTGAATGACACTGTAAAAGAAATTTACCTCCTTCAAACTGATCCTTATAGCGTAGATTGGTAAAGGTGCGAGAGCTATCAGTACCATCAGCCATCCTAAAAGATCGGCCCAAATCGGGAATGCTTCTCCGGCATAATTTACTGGCGCATACTCATAAAAGCTGAAGATCAAGACACACTATCATAAAAAGAAAAAGATATACCGTTTATTATGTAAGCTCAACTAACTCATAAAACAAGTAAACGGAATTGTCTTGAGAATGGTGTAAAAATATGTATGTATGTATGTATGTATGTATGTATGTATGTATGTATGTATGTAATCTATGTACAATATATGTATGTATGTATGTATGTATGTATGTATGTATGTAATACATGTATGTATATATGTACATGTCTGTCTGTCTGTACATGACACACGTATATATCACGCATGACTGTCTGTCTGTGCATGCATGTACTGTACATCAATTCTTATATTCTATGGGCAACTTGATACTTTTGAATTCAAGAGATCACAAATAACTGTATCCCAAAGAGAATGGGGCATAGAATCATTCCAGCTGAACATTACATGTTAGATGGGAAGTTAAACGTGTTGGAAACATTGTATAAACGAGTGTGAATGCCTAAATACCACAAATGGGCATCATGTGTAAATATTCAATTTTTATTTTCCTTTTAAATGAATTTCAAGGATTAAATGTTTCGGTTGTAGCACTTGAAGTACAGTCCGTTTCAATTTACCGTTCACCGGCTCTGCCTACCACGAACAAACCAATTGAATACTACATATGCTGCACTTTAAGATAGCAAGATTGAATGCATACAATTTCTAGCTACATTTATATACATGAAATGAACTAATGCTTCACCATGCAGATGCAAACATCAAAACACTGGCGTCCGTGAGTCTGCGTCTTGTTGCAGTAAGCTTAAATGGTTCATTTCTTGATAAGATAAAATGTGCCAAGAAATTGCATTATTGCTATTTTGGTATAGAAGACGTAGTTTCAGTGAACGGTAACTTGAAACGGGTTGTATAAAGTTACTTTATAAAATGCTTTCTTACCAGAAGAATAAAAGGACTGATGAAGACCCAACATGCTTTCCAGAATATGTTTGGTTCATATCCCAACATGGTTTTGATGTCACGAGAGAATTGATTTATTCCTGAAAGGCATCATTACAAAGTGTTTCGTTATGTTTTACATCTGATAAAAAACAAATTTTAAATCTACAAAGACATGTGAAGAAATATCGTTTGGCAAAGTATTCTCAACAAGGTATATTTACAAAATATTATCAAAATATTATCATAAAATACGACATAAATATAGTTAAGTCTGTTTAGATATTTTACAGGTGCTTTTTGCAGTAATCAAAGTGAAACCTGAAATATTGACGTTTGTTGATCGAGGAGAGTTCTAATATGACCATTCCTATCACATTTATGCATTTAACGCTGAATTGTTTGTTATTATAGAAAACAACCTAAACAAGGGAAAAAGATATTTACCATAAAATATTGAGACGACGACACACTCCAAAATAGCGATGATAATCAAAGCGAAGCTTGCTGAGTACCAATAAAAACAAAGTCAACCAATACACACCGGACTGAATTTTAGGAGTTGAAGGGAAAAATAAAAGTATAAATGGCTTTTAAATGGTCGTTAAAACATTTCATCATATAAGCCAAGTGAAATACAAATGTTTACACATGAAAGCTTGCTGTATTGGGGGGGGGGGGTGCAGCACACTTACGTCGAGGAAAGATAATTTACATTTGTTAAAATAAGACAAGGGATGTATATACGGAATTATGATATACATGTGTAGGTGCTATGTACAAAGAATATTACAAGTCAACATAATTTGTTCTTTCAATACATGTACTTCAATTCTAATGATGAAGTTTTTTAAATTAAATTTATTTGAAAGATCTCATCATGGGACAAGACAGTTGCATGGTTTTAAACTTTCGAAGACATGCTATATGAAAATGTAAGAATTCACGAAAATGGTTATCAAGGTTTGCTTCACATTTTATATACTTACATTTAGAACACATGGTAAACCGAAACAACACCATATAGCACAGAATATGCATGTGATTAGAGTCTTTCTCTTCCTAAAAGTTTCCGATAATTCGTCCATGGCAGCAGTGACAACAGTTTCCATCATAACAAACTGTTGGGAAAATCATATAGACAAACTAAGTCATCTTTCGAAGCCCCTATTGAAGTTTACTGAATTACTACGGTGATGTTTGTTCTATCACAATATCAATGCTATTACAGCAGACATATACTTGTAGAACTAGGGGTGGTGGTCTTATAATTAATGCCACGGTCGTGTATACTCCAGTAATCTTATCGTTAAAAACAACACGTCTTGTTGGAAGTTCATTTTGAGCGATTTAATGACTACACCATTTGAAAGCGCAAGCTTTCAGTCTCGTTTCTAAGAGTCTTACTGATTGTTATAATGGATTTTGCCATATAGCTGTGTATCATTCAAGTTTGTTTCGACCTCATCCTCACACTTTTTAATACACTGATGACCAAATGTTTTTGAAGGATGAAGTTGCCACGAAAGCTTTAAGAGCAGCGGTTTAAAGGGTGGTGAATCTTCATAAGGCGAAAATCTGATAAAGTGTAGAACCTTAAGTCAGTTCCACCTACACAAAACTCTTTGACAACTCATAAACTTGAATTGTTAAACCGATCTATATATATATATATAATAGTTTAGTTGCATTGTTACATCGTTTTAAAAGCCATGTCAAACCTTTTCTGTGGAACAAATTTAACTTAATCTAACGTGCATTGCATTTTTGTAACACCTTAGTCCTTCCTCTTTTGATAATTGTCACCGTGGGTCTAGTCTCTGTAAATTTCATCACTCTTATGTGTTTTCTGTCATGTCTTTCAAAATACATTTTTCTTTACCATGGTTGCCACAGTCTCTTGAATTTCCCTATGAATACCGTACCGAGTCATTGGAGGTTTTTAAAAAAAAATACATTTATGTGTCACCCTCAGTGAATTTTATACATTGTATTTGAATATGTGCTTGAATAAAATTGTACCTAATACATTCACATAAAATTAAATCATTGTGATAAACTGGATACATACCTGACTATCCAAGCCAAGTGTAAACAACATGAGGAAGAAAAGAATAGCCCATAATGGAGATATTGGGAGACGAGAAATGGCTTCAGGATATGCAACAAATGCAAGACCTTGACCTGGAGAGAGCATATAGGAAAATTATATAATTATAATATTTTTCTTTCTTTCTTTCTTTCTTTCTTTCTTTCTTTCTTTCTTTCTTTCTTTCTTTCTTTCTCTTTCTTTCTTTCTTTCATTCTTTCTTTCTTTCTTTCTTTCGGTCTATCTCTCGCTCTCTCTCTCTCCCTCCCCCCCCCCCCTCTCTCTCTCTTCTCTCTCTCTCTCTCTCTCTCTCTCTCTCTCTCTCTCTCTCTCTCTCTCTCTCTCTCTCTCTCTCTCTCTCTCTCTCTCTCTCTCATCATACAATTTGATTACCATATACCTAAGATTATTTACTTCATAATTCAACTCGAACATAGGCCTAGGGTTATTGTGTTACCCCCTATATATTGTAACATAATGAATGTATACATATCTACCATACCAGATTGAACCACATCAGCGACCGCTTCTCCCGAATCGTAGGCCATGAATCCAATCACAGAAAAAATGACGAAACCGGCAAAGACACTGGTACCGCAGTTACACAGGGCAACAATTAGGGCATCCCTGTATTGATAAAATATATTGAAGTTAAAAAAGTGCATTTAATTTACACAGACACAGGCACATACACACATACACATACACATACAGACACAGACACAGACAACACACACATATATATATTATATATATATATATATATATATATATATATATATATATATATATATATATATATAATATATATATATATATATATATATAACTAAACATGATATTTTCCAGACACACAGAGACACAGGCAGAGGCACATACTCATACACAGACATCCCAGGCACACACAGACACACCCATATATATATATATATAACTAAACATGACATTTTCCCTCATGTCGTATAGTCTAATACTTTAAGGTACCTCATATAAAGTCTGTTCAACCAGTGGTAAATTCTATATACATGATGATGAAGCTGTCATGGCTTAAAGGAAAGAATTTTATATGGGCGCTTGATAATGCTAGAAAAGTTTATATGTTTCAACAACATTTTGCAAGCTGTTTAATGTATTCTGTTTTCATTTAATTGATATGTAATTCAATTGGCCTGTGACCTAACCACGACAATCAACATCTTCTATGGTAATGATCGCTGACACCCGGGCTTTGGCGACGTTTTAGCTCTTCAAAATTCCAAGTGCATCAGTTTGGGTAGAGGGCGCAACTGCTGAGTGAACATTAGTGAAATAACTTGAATGCAATGTACTTACGCGTAGCAGTTGTTATGGAAACGATTATAACTTCCAAGTGTATGTAGACCACCGAACGCGACTCCCAACGAATAAAATATTTGAGTTGCTGCATCCTTCCAGACCTGTGGGAATGATGGTAAGGTATCAAGTGTGATACTATTGTCATGAAATCAACTCACCACCATGACAACTATTCTGTAACTGTGACGTTTATAGCCGCCATTGTCATAAAAACAAATGGGAAAACCATCAATGCATGTAGATAATAAATTTGTGTTATTTATGTCTACTTATGTGTAGCTTTATACCAAAGACACCGTGGATAGTAAAGATATTTTGCCTGACAATTCTAATGTGAAGACACCCATTTATACAAGTTACACATACCTCGATAGGTATTCCAGAATCATCGTCATGTACTCGAATGCTACGACAATCGCGCGCGTGTGTGTATATGTGTGTGTGTGTGTGTGTGTGTGTGTGTGTGTGTGTGTGGGTGCGCGCGCTTTCAAATATTTAATCATACATGTATATGTTGATATTGTCGCGACTAGTGCAACAAAATACATAGTGTCGCTGCCAGACTCGTGACTATCGTCCCTAATCTGTTTATGTATGCTGAGCGGCGCAGCCGCGAGAAGAGAGGGACCAGTCCATCTCTTCTGGCGGCTGCGCCGCTCGGTATACATAAACAGATTAGGGACGATAGTCACGAGTCTGGCAGCGAGACTACAAAATACACTGCTTTAGACGGAACATTTAACTACATATCTTTGCATTTAGCAGCAAATTCCATCTAGGTTTTATGTAAAAAAGGATGCCATCCAAGGAGCCAGGAAGGGTCACTCCTCTGATCAGTAGTATCACCAGTATAACATAAGGAAAGGTAGCTGTAACGTACACCACCTTAAAATGAAAATTGAGAAACAAATAAATCTATGCTGTGTGGAATTCACATAAACACAAGGGCGTGAATACAGTTAGAGTTATTTTCCTTTCGAGAGTGTTCTTACTAATTTCGACAGATTATTCAAATGTAGCGATTATAATGAAGTGTTTATTTGTTACAGTAGTAAAAAAATGGAATTCTAAGTTTTATTAATGTGTTGTACATTGACAAATGCAAAGTAAAATTGTCTACATTGTTTATAGTATAGTACAGTCGTATGAAGTTCAAGTCGACGTAAGCAAGTACGGCTCATTCTGGATTAAATTCAGGCCTTATACAGTTACGTACAATTAGATATTTTTCTTCGTCCAGCCGGTGAAAACGGTTTGATAGTCCTATGTTTCGAGTAGCACAGAACCTATGACGTAGACGTGCGTTGTCGTGACGTAGAACGACCAGGGTATTAAAATCCCCTATTTTCTTCTTCAACTCGTGCATCTTGGCTTGCACGTGGTGTAATATACAGTACCGTGTAGTACTCAGTGCAACGTGGACAATACTAGTACGAACGTCCAATATTTGTTAGCCAAACTTGATTTTGAACTAAAAACCACTAAAGAACACCGGGCTTATATATGTTATTGAACAAATGAAGAACAATTGCATATCTAAATTACATATATTACCAAGGCATCGAGAACGTTTGAGGTTATAACTGCATCGGATTAACTATGCAGAGAAACTTGAAAATATTACAGCTCTCCACAACAGAATATCTTAGTACAAACCTACCCCCTATATAAAAATGTACAGACGGTAGCTTTCTGTAAATTGACCCACCATCCACCCTCTACTCGTTCGGCTCTATGAACGTTTCGTAGCCCGGGCCTCCCGAGTATTCTCACAACTCGAAGTCACGAACTACACCACTGCCCTCTGTGTTGAATAGAGTAGAACGATCGCCTCCTTTGAAAGGGCACAAATTGGTTTCCAAACAAGTTTGACATACCTTTCCAGATGACTTGACTCCTTTGGCTATACAAAGAAAGACAACTACCCATGCGAGTAATAAACACAGTGCCAACTGCCAAACGATAGATCCAGATTCGTTGATATCTGCAGATCGTCTCAGCACCAACCAGCTGTTAACAGATTGAAGAAATTATTGATCGGTTGGGCACAGTGACTTGTACCAACCGCTGTCTTTAATCAAACACATGTATCACCATAACTCAAATATGAATATTGAATAATTATATATACATTTACATAAATTATTATTATGTTTTGAATGTTATCTTTAGGTAGTGTCCATTATGATGAGCAGATATTTTTTTCAAGTTTACCTTAACATTCAAAACATTTAAATAATAGTCTAACCATATCAATGACCATACAGTATTCAATAGTTTTAAATGCCACAATTGCATCCCCCATATTATGTGTTGACAAAAGAAGCTGCACCTAAGTTTCAAGAATAAAACAGACCTCTACTGATGACGGTCTGAATACATTTACGTACGTGAAGACACTTCTTTGTCATGTTACAATGAAAGAGCTTTTCAAAAGGATCGTCTGTATGCAGCTAGCTTGTTTGGCTCGAGAAGTGTTTGTGACCTCGACCAACCTTGCCAAACCGATTATCACTCTAACAATATACGTGCCTTGCCATGCGGGGACAACGTGTGCTCTCATGGTATGGTCTTTATAATGGTATTTTAGATACACAATTGAATGTCGAAAACACAAACCTAACTATATAGGTAGTCTACGTAGTTAGTATTGGTGCATTAATCTGTATTTTCAGGGGCCTTCACAGAATCGCCAAATAACACTACGTTTGTGTTTACAAATGTATCATGGATACCCAGAACCGTCTCCCTTCCTTCCTTTGTTTACACAAATTAGGAAACTGTATTTTAAACAAGTATATCGAGCATGCGACTCACTCCCAGTATTCTTGAGTAGCACGTATAGGTATGTGGGTAATATTGGTACCATTCTGCCTCATCATTAATGATGTTATGTTTGTGCCGTTCATGGTTATATCATCGGCGCAAAGATCTGTGTTCCACCAGTTGTCGCAACCCACCCATGGTAAACCTGGCAGGTTGGAGAATGACGCAAACAGGTAGAATATCGTCCATGCGATGATGACGTTGTAGTAGACACATACCAATGCTGTCACTATTAACATACCATAACCAAGTCCTGTCAGGAAGTTACAAAAAAAATTTGTGGTGATAAGGTCATGAAAGTTAAAAGACAAACGGTTGCAACTATTTTAAGATACATGTAAATCAAATGAAACATGGATAACATTATAACGGAATGAAATAAACTTCATCAGACGGGAAGGGAAACGAAGCATTTACATGTTGTAATGCATACACACACCTTTGTAAACAAGACACACATGTCTGCCTGTCTGTCCGTCTGTCTGTCTGTCTGTCTGTCTGTCTGTCTGTCTGTGTAGCGAACAAAGTACATAATAGACCAAAAAAAGTTGTTTGGTTCCGGTTACCCGACCCCACCTAGTTTTTCACGCTGATCCTAAACTTTTTTGGCGTATTCGAGAAAAATAATAATAAAATCGTGAAAATCGTGAAGTCTCGCAAGAAATAGTGAGTGCAGAAACTGACATCAACTTAAAAAGACAATATAAAACTATTCTTCCAATCTGTAATGGCTGTACATCTGATAGGAACTAATAAACAACGCGGAGACCATTTGGAAAATAATGGAACACCTGAACTAGACACCCACACATGAAAAAAAATAAAATAAAAAATCTACCTACCCCCCCCCCCCTATTTTAAATTTGAATATAATTGGAACCACACAATTGTTTACGGTATGATCTGCCTATTGCATAGTGTCAACCTTACCTTTGAATATAGGACAAAGCTTCCAGACAGAGATACATCCCAAACTAGCAAATTGTCCTAGGGCGAGTTCAAAGTAGAACATTGGTAGTCCGGCTAGGGCCAAACAGACGATGTATGGAATCAAAAAGGCACCTGTAATTTGCATGTTAAAAATATATGTGAATAATTTGATTTAGATGAAGTGGTGATGCTGACTATGCAAACAGAGAATGATTGACAGGGATACAGAAACAGAAGCAAAAGAGAGTGGAAACTTTAAGTTCAATTTTATTATTTCGAATATTGTTGGTCCATCGTCCGTCGTGAAGTAGAGAACAGAGCCCTGTTAACACCATTTTCTATAAATCACCTCTTCTCTTCCTGTAGTTTTGCTCAAATCTAAGATATTAACATGTGACTAATCATTGCCAGTGAAGATGCTAAACCCTTCATCCATGATGAATTCTCGCTGAGAATATATAAATGTAAAGAGAGACGCGATACATAAAGTAACTATATCTCACCGCCACCGTTGGCATAACACAGGTATGGGAACCTCCAGACGTTGCCAAGGCCTACAGCAAATCCTAAACAGGATAGGATGAAGTCGAGTTTACTACCCCAGTTCCCCCTCTTTGTGTTTTCATCACTTTCACTTTGTACACCATTCTTTGAGATATCTTCCAGTTCTATACCTCTGACAATAAGGTCACCATCCTGTTAAAATATGAGTGTGTGAAAAAAAGGTATAAGTTTACATTTAATCTCGGAAATATGATTCTTTGCGATCACCATAAATTTTAATGGGGTCCTTGACCTTGAACTAAAATAATATGAAGCGGGGCATTTCTAATGGAATAGACTGATGGCTGGTATTCTGAAGTTAAATACGTTTTTTCTTAAAATGGATGAAAATCTATTTTGAATACATGTATTTTAATTAATGGGCGAATTTAACAATAACAAGCTACAGAGAGTGACGAGAGAGAGGAGAGAGACAAGAGAGAGAGAATACAGACAGACAGACAGACAGACAGACACAGACAAACAAACAAACAGCTTCGTGTTATGTCACAACATAATTTTATATTGAAGCCATGTAGACTGACCGACCGACAGCATGGACAGACAGACAGACAGACAGACAGACAGACCGACAGTGAGTCTCAGACCGCGGCGAGGAGATAAAGTACTTTTAATAGTTAAAGGGTCACGTCAAGATTCCTTTGCTTTGATGAGTTTTGGTGATGAAAAGAGCGCAATGACAGTTCTTTTCAAATCTTGTTCCCTGTTGCCATAACAACACAATGACCTTGCCCGCAATTGCTTTCATACATTGTGTAAATCCAGGTCATGGAATCAGATCTAGAACGTTTGACATTTTTTTAGGTTAACACGGTTCAATAGTTAGGGTGCATGACTAACTTTGATGAAGGGTAAGGGTAGGGTTGTCACTCCAACCTGACTGTTTAAACTGATCCGCTGTTCAATTTGAAACCTTGAGTGAAATTACATGATTGATGATCAAGGTGTACCTAGCCTTTTTTCGTCACGGTTTCTGATCTGCCCACCAATATTAACAGGTGTCTTTGTTACTTAGCCTCTATTGAATGACATTTGGAAGTTTGGTAATTGTCCTCAGTAAAGATTAACCTTCTCAGTCTATACATACGCCCTTTCCTTTAGAAAGCTTTATTCTAGGTCACCGGAGCAATAATTATTCTACTTATGAACATTTCTCTCGGTGTATAGACGTACGGTTACAGCCGAGTACACACACTCTCTGAATAGCTATGGATTCAATGTTCTGGTTGCATTGCACCTCCAAATTGGACCCTGGTATCTGATACGACATACTATAACCTGGTGAAGTTTAATGACAAGCTCGAAGCACACCTCTCACATTAGTGTAATGATAATTAATGTAGCTGGTTTTTGAATAGCGCTTTCCCGTGTTGTGTTCAAAGCGCTTTACAAGTATTATAAATTGTGTGCTCTACTAGTAAAGTTATAGCAGAGTATTGCGTAACGCATTCTTTTTACCCCTACAAATACTTTCTTCTTCTTTTTTTTAAACGTGCATTTAAAACTGTATTTGCACAGTTATAACAGCGACAGTCTCGCGAATAATACAAGCACTTGTATGCATGCTCGATCGATATAAGCTTGTTTGCAAACGCAAAGTCAACGAAGAATGTTTCATGCATACATATTACACGTACAACGTCTTTTAACCGTGTATTTACATCCGTGTAACTAACACACTGATTTCAATGGGGTTAAACAGTTGTTGTCCACTTGTTTTCCTCACAAAAAAGCTTAAATCTCCTGATGGCCATAAGGTTAAAGGTCATATAGTATGAGTCACAATTGCTGTGATCAGTTCATTAACTTGTGTGTGAGTGTGTGTGCGTGTGTGTAGGGGGGTATGTCGCGGGCTGGGGGATGGATGCGGGTGCATCTACCGTATTAATTATTAAGTCAGATACAAACCGTTAAAGCAGATATTGGCAGTGTGAACAAATATATATTTGCCGACATGAATATCAGACTCGGGGGATTGATGGTTGAGCTAAATCTGGGCCCCTGGGACTAGGTCACAAAAGATGCCACAGAAAACAGGTTACCAGGTTTAGTTTCATAGCTACAGACCAGAGCGACTATAGAGTTTCAATTCGACACCACGGTGTTTTTACGTCTAGCACATTTTTGTTACAAATTACATAGAACAAATACAGACATCAATAAAATGACCACACGTTTTATCTCTCTAAACACAAATAAAAACCATTGTCGGATGAAAGAGGGAAAACTAACACAAAAGTGTTTATCATATTTGTGTTCATAAGTGAGATAAAATGTACCTTGCACTCCAAATATTTTCATACGGGGTTATGCGGCCCAAGTTGAAAACATCTACCCATATAGAATCCAAAAAATAGACATGCATTTAGTTATACCTGAATGTATTTTTTTTAAAGAATCTTTTGTAAGATACAATACTGATAATATCATACATCCTGAACTGTGTTGAAACATCTATGGGTGAATGTATTTTTTGTAACTGTATATATGGTAAATCAAATCAAATTGATTTTTGGTAAGCACCCAAAAATCAGCGCCCTCAACGGCGATTACGATACCAATGGATAAGGTCGACCACTGATTAACATGTATGATGTCTGGTATATATTTTAACACTTTTCAGTGAATAGACTGTGGTTGTCTGATCGAAAAACGGTGCTACAGTTACAAACCAGCTCGTGCTGCAGTTGTAACAGGCCTCGGGCGACAGATTCAATATTAAGTTTTCGGTCAAGATTTAACTTGTCACTACATCATGATCACCTATGGATAATAGTGACCACTACTTAACAGATGCAATGTCCTTTTATAAGCAACTGACCAATTTTTAGTGAATATAAATTGGTTACTTGGGGATGTGTTTTATGCCAGTTGCAGCTAGTGCAGCATGAAGGACTAGTACGTATATGCTGTCCCCCAGTTGCATGTCATCATGCATATCACGGATTGTTGTGAGAGAAAAATATTGGGGAAATCTTCCATCGATTTACCTTTATTCTATTTCAGTGAAGATTTACAGCTAAAATGGTGTAGGCTTTGTGTTTCATTCATGTAACATGATATTTATTACACACCCTCAGACAACTTCTAATGCAAAAGAAACAATTACATATGTGCCGTGCACAGTGGGGATGTAGAAGTAGTCAAGTTGAAATGTGGATTATCAGTTAGGAAATAAACAATTGCAGCCATTCAAATCATCAAGTCCACCTGTAATGTTTTCATTAGAAGCCTGTTTTTAATGCAATGTGAAAGAATAGCAATGCTTATCAGTGTTCAATGTGTTTGGCCGAGGATCCTGCTGTGTTTATTTGTGTCTCTGCTATTGTTAGTCTAGAGTTGAAATACTAGTTTATCTATATTTGTGTCAAAAACATAATGTCGTGTTAAAATCGATATAATTTATCTATTGACAATCTGTGAATCTCTTTTCGATATGCCAATAAGAACTATTATTATTAGGGAATTATACTTAGCAACACAACAGAATGTAACTTGAAGACGGTTTATTTCGTAGAGAGAGGTCCAGATACACTCAAAGTTACTATAGATATAGCCCAGAAAAGGGGCGTCTCTCGATATGCAAAGCATATTAAAATCACAACATAATTCTTATTCTAAATCTGCATCCGACGTCATGACACGTTTCAAACATCCGATTGGTTGGGAGTTCACTATATTGACATATGATCACATGATATTCAGGTTATATATTACTGCCACGCATCAATGTTCGTTGCTATGCTAACAAATACTTTGAATAATAATTTATTCTTATGACAGGTGATGCCGACTAGAAATGTATACAAATCATATTCCTTTGAAATTATAATAAGTTTGTTTGACATCTAGCCGACATTGACGTATCTTGACATCCCGTCTTTTTAAAGTTGAAAGCGTCTTCAATGGTTCCCTTTGTTTCAAGCCCAGCACTTTAACTTGAACGTGACACTATCACTAACAAAAGCTATACAAACATCACCGGAGATTAAGTTTTAGACGCTTATTGTTCTCGCTACTAATAGCTTTTTCCATTGTTTCGTTCCATTGTATTCTTTTGTTATTTACGTGTCTTTGTACAACACAGAAAACACAGTCACTATCTATACGTCATAACACCTGGAAATGGCGTCATTTTGTTGACCTTTGGCCTAATTATGATATTTTAATATCCAAAACTTTTGACAAAATATTTGTAATTGACTGATTATTCATAGTATACAGTGTGTAACATGTAAATATGACTTTTAAGTAACTTTGACATGGTTTTATAGGTAGTAAGTATTAGACCTACCAAAACATGTGTTTACCCATAGCAGTACATGGTATTTCGGTTTTCTCGCGATATAACAAAATGCCCAGGGGTGCGCGAGTGGCACCCGTCAGATATGCTAACAGGACACCTTTCTGAGGTGGAATCTACAAAAAAAATATCATATAACTCACATTGCAAGGTTAACCCCCCAAAACCACCTCTGGCAACTGGACTAGAATGTTCTCTTTTGTAGTTGGTTATGCTAAAGTGCCTGGCTAAAAGACAATAGGATACCATATGCATATTGGTTTTCTATCTGCAATTGGTGCTTTTCTAGGTACAAAATATCTCAAGTTCATTTCTACGGTTGGAATGTATGTGACAGTTGCATTAGTGAAACACAAGCCTACATCATTTTAACTATATCTAAAGCATGGAGACTTTTCCTGTGTTATCGACCTCTGATTCAGGAATTTTCAGATGAAAAGTCGACCTCTGCATGTTTATGGATTTTTTTCGTGAAAAGGTAACGCATTTGGGGTTGCACATACCCGTACAACTTTCTATAAGAATGCCGGAGGCTCTGTTAGAGCTATTTGTCATGCACGTCCTTCACTATTGCACCTTTAGTTTCTGTATTAAAGTACACGTTTATTATAATTCATGCATTAGTGGCATAAAGCAATACATTACAATATAATTTTATTTGAAAAAGTGACTCATACACGCGGTGTTATGATAGAGCAAGGTTCATGGTCTGATCTACATCAAAGAAGGCCAACGGTAGTAAAAAAAAGTAAGAAAAAAGTTCGCCTGAAATTATGTGACACCCCAAGTATAGTTTTATTGACGATTTGGTTAGTTTCCAGTCTGTCAACTTGAACAGGGAAGGATGTTCTGACTTTGAGAAAAAGGGATAAAATTTAATGTCATTGTACCAAAGGTGTTGCCGTAGTAGTAGGTCCATGACCCGAGCTTTATTACAACGTGATAAACCGTAACCTGGCTATAGCATCAATAATTTACAATATCCGCGGATATCAAGATTGACCCAAAGTAAGGTCGTACAATTACGTCTGCCTACTATAATGTACATGCACGCGTGTGGCGAAGGTCACACTAAATGACTTTTCAAGATCTGAAAGTATGTGCCATGAATATATAGATAACCAACAACTGCATGATAAACAACTTTCACAATGAGATCATCCCCGTACACGGTGTACCAGTACAAAGCTAACGTTACGCCCACACAGAGGTTAAAAAGAAGTCATGTAGATTTTTATCATGACTACTACATATACATGTAACACCACTTTCGGCCAACACGTTAGATGTGACCTTTGGTCTCAAAATTACCGAAGAAAGGCGCCTTTATTTTCCAATGTGCCACCTGGATTAACTCTAATGCATACATGTTTGCATTTCGCTTTCTCTGTGTAAAAAAGTCAACAATCAAACGTTACTGTGTAAATTTAAAAGAGGGGTGTGCAAGTTTTCTGAATTTCAAGTGAAAGTCATCGACTACCATGGTCCTTATCCGGCATATTAAAGCCCTTAACAAGTTACATGAACAAGTCGTTAACAGTGTAGAACAAAGTGAAGCATACATTTGTACAGTGTGTTAAAGAATGTCTCACGGTTGATCAATGTAAATGTTGCCATCCTTCATTGGAGAGAATAGTACTTTATCTTGAACTTGAAGGTTAGGAAACGTTGTGTTCTTACCCTGTCTTTAGTGTTGGTAGTCATTTTAGTCCTGGCAACTCAATTCACCAGCGTATCCTTGTCAAACGGTACGTTGAAGTTGTCTTGAAAGTATTACTACCCGACAGGTTGCATTCCAAAGTTGAAATGTTGTCTTTATTGCTTTCCGCTTTGCATGTCTACCTGTTGATTGTTTAGGCAAATAAGCAAGGAAAGCGATTGGTCGAGGAGGGCGGTATGTACATACTTGTACCTGTTTGTGTCACCTTGATTATTAATTTATTGCCGCAGTTTAGGTATTATAAAATTGTAATTTATGTATATAATGCATAACAGAGCTGTCGAAGTTAATGTTGACGAGCTTTATTTATATTTTCATTTGGAAATTGAAATTTTTGGACGTTTTAAATGTAACGGTAGTCAAGGTCACCGTCGGGTTCACCATGAATTTCGAAATGTGAAAGCTTTTTTCAACAGAGGTATGGTAGCTAAAGCTATGGTATTACCCTTGGAGAGAGAGAGAGAGAGAGAGAGAGAGAGAGAGAGAGAGAGAGAGAGAGAGAGAGAGAGAGAGAGAGAGAGAGAGAGAGAGAGAGAGAGAGAGAGAGAGAGAGAGAGAGAGAGAGAGAGAGAGAGAGAGGGGGTTTAGGGAGACGGAATGGGGGATAGGTATGTATGTATGTATGTATGTATGTATGTATGTATGTATGTATGTGTGTGTGTATGTGTATGTATGTATGTAGGTATATATGTATGTATGTATGTATGTATGTATGTATGTATGTATGTATGTATGTATGTATACAAGTAATAAATGCCGTCCGGGTAAATACACGCCGACGTAGGAGGCGTGTATTGCCAGGATGGCATTTATCTTGTACCCTTGCAAATAATTCAATGGTGTCATATTCTTCCCAGGAAAAACTTCATACACTCAATGTTTATGTTTTGATTTTCGACAAGACACCCTGACGCCAACGTGACTTCCAATCGAAGCTGACACGTGTCAACAAACTGAATACAGGCCTGTGTCAACATTCAATGTCACACACGTTACTATATCGCTATGTTGCACGACAAAAATAGCAATTACATCCCCAATGTACAGTGTATTTCATACCACTATGTATTTGCTTGATATTATTATGTAGGACATTCATATAACAAACTACTCAATACAATCACATCCATCATGTGTATGCAACTAGTGAATTTGAAATTTAATCGCCACTGATAAAACAAAACATGGCTACTGACATCAAAAATACAACTTTCAGCAAAATTGTTTATCTGTGTCTAGTGTAAAGAAACAGCATATTAATTACATGCAAATGAAATACACCATTCAAACTTTTGAAATGTCGTGTATTACGAAGCAATAGTAGTACCGTCTACCTCTCGCAAGTTGTAGTAAAATACACCATTCAAACTACAGTGCAATACCGTCCACAATTATTGTGACTTTTTTGTCCATTCCGTCTTCATCCCTCTCCTCGGCCCAACTATTCCAAACTTGCATGATGAGCTAGTATTTTTTTCAGTGTATTTTTCAGTACACTTGTCTTCAGTTTCTGATCTATGTCCTCAAATGTCATACTAGTAACAGCAAACCGTCGCTTTCTCCCTGCCATTATACCGTCTACCTTGCAAGTACAAGTTGTAGTATGTGTATTTTATTCACCTTCTAAATACACTCTGAGGTAATGTTTATTATTACGAAAATAGTGTTCAACGTGTGAACGGAAGTCTTATCTGTTCGGTCATGTTTTTGTTATGATTGTCTGCGTCTAATCACTCTTCCCTGGATGCCATTAATTGGATCTCATACACAGCAAATACACTCCCGCCACCGACATTTGATAACCGACATTTGATAAATTTGCTACACTGCTGATACACCGGTCTTCACGCTTTTCCCTGATTGGTCAATAGCCTCATTTGTAACTGTCAGTCGAAATTTAACGCCCAGCCGGAGTACAAGTATGTATGTATGTATGTATGTATGTATGTATGTATGTATGTATGTATGTATGTGGTGAGACTTAAAAAGTGTATGATGAGACTGCTTATAATATTTCAAAGTGCATATTCACTCTGGTTTTTTAGTAGCGGAGCTACTTTATTGACTCGGCACCTTCTCTAGTCACTCAGTCTCATCACAACATTTATTAAATGTCGTCTAAGTAAAAGCAAACAGGAATCGTCGGATTTTAAAGAGGTGGGCTAGTACAATGCCACTAGCACGATATGATAGCAAGATCAACTTCTAAAAGCTTTACAAGTACTCTAGTTATAATTGCGATATTGCTAGGGTGAAATTTGTAACAAAGTAGTACTGTGAAAGGTTAATTACATGAGTATTTAGGTAAACGCGAATTGACGTTTAGCTAGGGAAACCTTAGAGAATGACTTCGGCGACTTGGTCTAAGGACCACCGCTTGAGGGCGCTCGGTAAAGGTAATGCATGTAAACCAACAAAACGACAACAACGCCAGCTTTTCAAGTCGTCACTTTATTGTGTGACACCTTGTCACTGAGGTAAAATATTTTGGGAAAAAGTTTTTAAAAAAGAAATAGAAAGTCCTTTTCCGAATCCCTGTGTTGAAATATGTAATTTTCTATTGCCACTGGAAAAGTCTGACCACGTGATGAAATACCAACGCGACAGGTTATAAATTTATATTAAATCATTTGTCTGTCAAAATTACGACTACGTTTGTTCGCATGCAGGCGAGATTCACCAATGTTCTCGTTAGAGAAGGGCTGTGACTTATTTCCACAAAACTTTTGATAGTGGACCAGATTTAAAAGCTGAACTGAATGTCCCCAGTATAAATAAAAAACAATAGGTAAGCACGTGTTTCAAGTATTGCTCCAGCACACTTTTATCAGATGGCAAAAATACACAGTGCAGATGAATGATCAAAATTAAAAACGTGGGAAAAACATTGGTGCACTAACATTCTAAATGAGTATTCTTACTATGATAAGTTTTGAACCCAAAGCTTTGCTGACTTTGATGGAGAATAATAATTTCAAATTGCCTTTGTATTAATTGCAAGCTGTGGCATTCTGAATATCAAGAGTATCACACGAACGACAAAGCTTTGAAGGGGTGACAAATTCCATGTCACTTTGTTCCAACCGTACGTTGCAGACTCTTGGAGCCGGCGAATGCATGGCTTACAAGAGTCAACATATCTTGCATTTCTTGTGCAATTTTCACCATTTGTTCCCGTAGTAGGCGCTATACCAATGCTTTGTTGTTTTTGGCTTTGATATGAATTCCCAAAACAGTGATATTTGATGTTAATAACGTTTTGACTTATGATTCCCAGAGATGTCTTCGTTGACGTTGCAACGATATTTCTCTATGTAATTTCGATCTCTTATTGACCAACCTTTTAATCTAGTTGAAGTCTGGGCTTCTGTGGTTTCATTTATTTGTTTTTATTATTCCATGGGTGTTAGCCCTAATATAGCAATTCATCGTGTGACAGACACCTTGAGCCAACCATGCATAGCATAAAATAAGAGGGATTATGAGGTCATTTTATATATACAAATCAATCGTCCCAAGGACGAATTATGAGTAAGGGGGATTTCTGTATGTTATTTATAGATGAATGATGTCGACGGGACATCCCATTACCACATATATGCAAAGACGGTTTACACAGTTATCCTAGTACCTCACGCCTTGCATATTATTATCACTAGCTTTAAAAATAATCTTCAGAGCAAATAGCATACAATAAGAACTCAGTTTGTTAATCAGTTTGTTTTGGTGAAGGAAGGCGGATTTTACCTATATTCAGATAGTAAACTTTAATTCCTAAAACAACAGCTGAGGAGATCATTAGATCTACTTTCTGTTTGCCCAATGATATCACCATATAGTCGTCAGTGACAAGGCCGGGATTCCCCGGCATCTGATTATTTCTCTACCCCGTACCATTTGATGCTGTATTGCTGATCAGGACGGCGATGGCGTGAGACATTTCATAAGCAATGAGCTAAGACTGTATTGGAAATTTGTAGGAATGTTTATGAATCCTGCGACTGGGATGTGAATATTTCCAAGTGTTTTCAGGCTTCAGACACCCTGGATATAAAAATTAGTCCCAACGGGCTCCTGGATAATACTAGTGAACAGTGAGTACATGACGTCATTGACGTATATGATTCAAGTGGTCATTTCGACTAATCATTAGTCAGATACATTACCATTTACGAACTATTGATTCAATGTTTGTATGCATTTATACGAAAACGCGGTTTTGATTGATCAAGCTAAACACCCAGTGTATTCAATATACGGCGAATGCGAAATAGCATTTCGCTATCCGCGTCTGTGCATGCGCAGTTGCTGTTTTGCCAACATTCAATTCTTAGAAAATGAAATGAAAGCGTTTGCATTTGTCAGTATATCAAGGATTTGTGGTTACGTTCTGAATTTCTATGGCCAAGGAATATTCCATTATCCATTCCTAAATTTGATATACTTGATTATATTAGTATAGTTGCACACATATAAAGCAATGACTAAAGTGCAATTTTAGCGGTCAACTTTACACACCTACCCACATACACTCATACATCCACACACACACAAACACACAAACACACATACACACGCACACAAACGAACATGGTTATATATATATATATATATATATATATATATGTGTGTGTGTGTGTGTGTGTGTGTGTGTGTGTGTGTGTGTGTGTGTGTGTTGAGGGTAGAAGAAAATCAGGTAAGGTTTTAAATCGATTTATACGAGGTATATTCAGTACATCAGCATCTCCTGACGAGTGATTTACTCACGAAACAGGCTTGTAGAGACAAAAAACCCTACTTGATTTTCTTCTACCCTCAACATATACTCCGCTCTGCGTGCAGACGTGTGTGTGTGTGTGTACTATATAATATATATATATATATATATATATATATGTGTGTATATATATATATATATATATATATATATATATATATGTGTATATATGATATATTGTTGACTTGTGTGTGTATGTGTGTGTGTGTGTGTGTGTGTGTGTGTGTGTGTCTTTTGGTATAATTTCAGCATGAAATGAAAGCGACAACTGAGGTTTTAAATGACTATTATAAATCCATTAGCTTTGTATTGAGTTTTCCCATGACACATTGCTCGATAAAGGTATCTAAGCGTTCTGCTCATTAAAAGTAGGAAAAGGCATTTGAAGGTTTTTAAAAGGTAGTTTGACTCTAAAAGATTTCTTTCTATTTAACGTTTGTCAAATAAGTCAAATCTGTGCAAATGTGAGGGGTGAGATCTCTACATTTCGTTAGGAAAGCATGTGTTTGAATTCAGCATCTTTGAATTACTCTAGAAAAATTGACTTCCAGCTTATACACAGAAATGCATAAAAGACCATTTTCCAGCAACTTTTTCTGGAGGTGAAACTAGACTACTAGGCTTGTATTCCCATTTGTACAATTAACTTAAGAAGGGTAAAGGCATTTCAAACATTGACAAAGATGTTATTGTTGTCACGGTATGGTGAACACATTGTACCTTTTGAAAAAATCGCACTCTTTCTCTTTGATTAAAAACTTATGTTGTATCACATTCCCCAACTAAACACTCGAAGTCAGTAGAGTTAAACAAATTTCAACTACTTGGACAAGTTACCATTTTGTTTGATTTTAATTTACATCTTCACCAAAATTGTTGATAGGTAAGTTATACATTCGAGTAACTCCTAGTTCTTTTCCCGTCTCTTTGATGACCTTTGTCATTTGAGATTTGAATGAGGCAGATACACAATGCTCATCACATGACATAATAGATCTCTTAGACTAATACTCTACTTAATGTATACTCCAGTACTCTACCTAATTATACTCATGCAAAATAAAAAACAACAAGAAAACTATCATTATAATGTTATTGTTATCTCATAGCAATCCCTAAACAGTATTAGGTATATTTGACGAGAGCAAATTGATCTTTTTTGTGAGTTTGTGCTATTTTTATTCCTACTGTCTGTTATTATTGCTAAGTTTTGCTATGAGACAACCTGATTGTTGTTTACTATGTGTCTTGATCTGTAGAATATCCATAATTGGCTATCACAAGTTATCTCTTAACACCAACTGTTACTGACCTACTGCTGATTAATTGAAGGAATACATTATCCAAGGTAATGCATTCTTGAAATAATATATCACTCAATAAAGTAGTTTATAAGTGTAGTTGCACTTTATTAAGACTTGTTTGCAATCATTACCCAAGACACATTTTGTCATAATTGACAATTGGAAATTACATCCTTCTGGAGTATCCTTGGAAACTTCAAAGTGTCATCTGTTTGATGAACCCTTTGATATTTGGTCACTTGCTGTAATTATATACTCAGTTGTACTACTGGTATGCAGCTGCAACTTAAATTCCCATAAGAAGTTAATTGGCCACTATAAAGGTGTGTGAAATTATATCTCTTACACACTCATCATATTGGTGAACAGCAATTAAATACTCCCTCAAACACATATATATTTTAATGTAATCATATTTTCTTACATGTTCTCTAGATATATTACGAAATGATTTGAGGAATTATGGACACCATGCAGCAATGCCTAAGTGGCAGGGGGCAACGCCCCATTCGAGGGAGGGGTCGTCAGCCAGGGCAGGGATCAAGAACAGGAGGGGTTGACAACCGGACTACACGAGCACAACTGGTTAGAGTTGGGTATCGTCAGCTGCAAAAAGTCCGCCATATGCAAAGTTCTTCTGACAGATTATGTGAACTATTACGAGTAAAGGATGGTCTTCTAAAACTTCTTGACTCGGATAGTATCAGAGAAATCGACGTACTAATTCTTGCTATAGAAGTATTATCGTCTGTGTGCGAAACGCATACGATGGTCGAAAACCTAGTGAACCTTTTGAGTTCGATCAAGAATACAAATTTCTGGAAGCAAAATCTAAGAGTCCTCCTTGTCAAAATGCGATCAGAACGCAGCGTAGAACAGACGGACAAATATCCAAAGGTAGTGAGAAATATCATACAATTATGCCGTGAGATCTTGGAGCGGTTGAATGGTGTGGACATTCCAATCGAAGATATAGATGCGACTGTCAATTGTTTGACAGGAAAGAACATAATTGAAGATGCAGAAATTATTCAGTCTGTGAAAAATTTAAAAGAACGAAGAGACCAGATTATGGAAAGGATGAGTAGATGTGGTGAAGATGATTCGAACTCTGATAAGCCTCCACCAAACGATTTCCGACTCATTCTAATAATCCCAACCCCTGAAACCCTGACAAATGAAGATTTCGCATTTGTAAGAGAAAACAGATTATATGACAATTATTCAGATGCGAACGAATACCTAGATATTCATTTTCGATTGCTACATCAAGATTTCATGCTACCTCTCCGTGAAGCCGTTAACATGATGATAGAAAGCCCAGAGTTACAAAGTCGGCGAAAGAAGCAAAGGCACAAACGAGGTGTGAACATCTATCACAACATCTTCATTCTCAATACTGCTGGCACAGACAGTGGCATTGTTTACACAGTTTGGTTCAACCCAAAAGGATATAAACGAATCCACTGGGAGACCAGTAGACGGTTATTGCAAGGTTCCTTGGTGTGTTTATCAATGGATGGGTTTGGTCAACACTTGGTTCTTGGTACAATATACCAGAGAGATGTGAAACTACTGAATGAAGGCCTGTTTGAAATACTGTTGGAAGGGGAGACACAAGAAGGCCTGGCCAGAAACATCCCAAATGATGTACCACTGCAAATGGTTGAAACAAGTGCCTACTTCGAATCGTATCGTCACGTACTGAAGAGACTCCAAGAACTTAAAGTTGATGACATGCCATTCTTGAATTACATTCTCAGTCCTCATCCAGAGATGTCAGTCGGACCTCCAGCATACCTGCAAGACACAGCAAATTCCGGACTTCCATATGACCTATCCAAGTTATATACTGACAAACCCACAGATGAAGTACATAATATCAATATCTTTGATGACGCTCATTGGCCTAAGGCAGAAGATATTGGATGTGATGACTCTCAGTCAATCGCCATCAGACATGCTCTCAGAAGTGAAATAGCTGTGATACAAGGTATGTGTTCTAAAGCATAACTTAATACCCGTTTTAGACAACTCTATGAAGAGTTTGGAAATTGCAAACCAATAGGGAAGCTGGAAAGACCTCATTAATGGTGTACTGTACATAGAGTTGAGACTCATGAATATAATGTATATGGAATGCTAAAATGGAGTGTTAAGGATGTCCTCACATGATAATTAATCTCAGAATTCTATGCCTGCAGTGGTATATCTATACATTTTGACGTTATTCAATCATACACTTAACAGTTTTGGCTCTGAAGAAAATTGATATTTAGTGACAAGATATATTACGGAAGCAAATTATGTAATATTCTCTTTAAAACAATCTGTGGGTGTTTTTTATTATTCAGGACCACCAGGAACTGGCAAAACCTTCGTTGGACTGAAAGTAATACAGACTGTATTGAGTAATAGTAACCTTTGGGTTATTGGTGAAAATGACCCTTCACCAATTCTGGTGATTTGTTACACCAACCATGCATTGGACCAATTTCTTGAAGGATTGTTGGATTTTCTACAGGATGGTATTATTCGTATTGGAGGAAGGTGCAATAGCCAACGCTTGTTCCAATTTCGATTGAAAAACATACGAGACAGAATTCGACACAACAAAGATGTTCCCCTCAATGTATATGGGCTCCGTGTGAAAAATCAACAAAACCTCAGAAAACTTGCCAGAGAGATAGAAGATGTAGGTGCCATCTTGTGCTTGCCCATCTTCAATATATTGGATGAAAATGCATTAAGAGAGTTTATGGAGAAAAGCCATTACACTAGCCTGCTGCAAACGTGGTTATCAACTGGTCAAGGATCTATTCTTTGCCAATGGCTCATGGTTAGAAGGTCAGATGTCGTCAAGGGGAACCTGTTAAACATGTCAGACATTGATGTTATTGAAGGTTTTCATGATACTTGTAGTTCATATGATATGAATCAAGAAGAACCTGCAACTGATAGTGAAGATGATTCAGCTGATACCCATTCTGGAACTATGAGAGGTGATATGGTTCAAGTGGAAGATGATGTCAGAGCACATGAATTACGAGAAATTGAAGAAGGCGACTCCTTTCAGCTTAATGAGAGAAATGATGACAGGGAGGAAGAACAGATTCACTTACACTATGATGAAGTAAGACGCCATGTTCTTCCTAAAAAATCTATAATCAGAAGTAGTCAACATTCTGACAGTAGATGGCAAGATTTTCAGCACAACCTTGCAAAGGAAATTCAATCAACAGAATGTATGAGTAAGAAAGATGCAGTGAATGTAAAAGATGTCTGGGACGTACAACAAGGGAGAGACCGATGGATGCTGTACAGGTATTGGATTAAAGAATATACTGATTATTACATGAGAAAGAAAGCTAAGTTAGATGAAGAGTACCGTAGTGCATTTAGAAGCCATCAGGAGATACTAAAACAAGAAGACAGAGCCATCCTCCAAAGTGCAAAGGTTATAGGCATGACCACCACTGGTGCTGCTAAGTACCATTCTCTTCTGCAGGAAATAAAACCAAAGGTTATGGTGGTGGAAGAAGCAGCAGAGATCTTTGAAGCGCATGTTATAACAGCTCTGACTGATGAATGCCAACATCTCATACTCATTGGTGATCACCAACAGCTGCGACCAACTCCAACAGTTCACAAATTGGCAAAGGATTTCAACCTTGATGTTTCTCTTTTTGAAAGGTTTGTTCGGAGAGGACTTCCTTATAAGAGACTATCACATCAGCATCGCATGAGGCCTGAAATATCCCAGTACATTAGTCACATTTACCCACAATTACAGAATGCTGAAATGGTCACCAACTATCCAAATATCAAAGGCCTCAAGCATGATGTATTTTTTGTTGACCATCGAGTCCCAGAGGAACGCAGTGATAAGGAGACAACAACTCATGCTAATGAACATGAAGCGTCCTTTATTGTGGATCTGTGCAGATACCTGATACAACAAGGTTACACACCAAAACAAATAACTGTTCTTGCTGCCTACAGTGGACAACTGCATTTGATTCAACACAATATGATGCCAAAAGGCGACTTTGAAGGTGTCCGAATTGCATCAATCGATAATTTCCAAGGTGAAGAAAATGACATCATTCTCTTATCTTTGGTACGAAGCAACGAAGAAGAACAGATTGGTTTCCTCAAGGTGGAAAATAGAATATGCGTTGCCCTGTCCCGTGCAAAAATGGGATTCTATTGCATTGGTAACTTTGAAATTCTTTCCTTAAACAGTGATGCTTGGAGCCAGATACAAGGATATGCAAGAAAATATAAGGTCATTGGACCAGGTCTCCCTCTTGTATGTCAGTGTCATGAAGACTCAGTCACCACTGTAATGAACTCACGGGACTTCGACCGTGTACCATTAGGGGGTTGTGGTAAGCAATGTGAAGAAAAGTTGCCTTGTGGTCATATGTGTGGTCGTCCCTGTCATCCATTAGATAGAGCGCATCTACTCCCATCTTGTCAGCACCCCTGTTCGAAAGTCATTTGTGATGAAGGTCATAAATGTTCAAAACGATGTGGAGAGATATGTGTGCGTAAATGTGAAGGAATTGTTGATAAGGTAATCCCAAAATGTGAACATAAACAACGTGTTCCATGTTATCAAGATGTAAAAACAGTACTCTGCAAATATCCATGCCAGGTGTCACTTCCATGTGGACATGAACACACTGTTGTCTGTTGCAAAAAGGATAATGACGAACTAAAGTGTACACAGCTTGTGACTGAGACTCTAGACTGTGGACATACAGAAAATAGAGAATGCTATATTCCAAAATCTGAATTTGCATGCCCTCACCGATGTCAGGTTTTCCTGCATTGTGGACATCAATGTCCGGGAACATGTTCTAAATGTCGAAAGAAACATCAGCCTTGTACAGAAAGATGTGAAAAACTTCTTCTCTGTGTCCATACATGTGAAAGAGATTGCAGTTTAGAATGCCTGCCTTGTTCCAAAAAATGTGAACAGTATTGCAAGCATCACAAATGGCGCTGCAACAAACTGTGTGACAGACCATGTGTACCATGCAACAGGCCATGTATCTGGCAGTGTCCTCATAAGCTATGCACACGAAAGTGTGGCCAAGTTTGTGATCGGTCACCATGCAATCAGCCGTGCCTTAAGAGATTACCAAGATGCAATCACATGTGTATTGGTTTTTGTGGTGAGTCTTGTATTTGCGCATGCAATTTGAAGGAAGACCAAAAATCAGAGATTATGACGTCCATCGCATCAAAACACAGTATCCAGTTTGTGAAATTAGAAGATTGTGGACATGTATGTGAGGTTGGCGTTCTAGATGATTACATGGCATCCCACATGGATTATACATTGGAACCAAAACGTTTGCAACACGTTCTATGTCCGCTGCCCGACTGTGCCATTCCAATTAGGAATTGTCGAAGGTATGGTAAGATTACTAAGAAAATCATGTTAGAAATGAACATGGTGAAAAGCAAGATGATGGGTGCTATGCGAATCACAGGAGGTTATCGCTTGACTATGTTGGATGAAATCAAGAAATTGCAGCTGGAAAACCATATCAAGAGCAAAGGTGAATGGTGGTTTCTTAAACACTTAAAGGAAGTTATACAGATGCCTCTTCTTCCTCATGACATGGCACACAGAATGAATCATTTAAATGCTTTCAAATGTGTAAAGGGTTTGAAGAAAGCTGTTGAAGGCAGAAGCACCTACTCACACTCACATATTTGCAAAGATGCTCTGAGTGAAGCAAGAGGATCCCTTGATGCTATAATGGAAAGAGTGCAGAAGAAAAATGTTACTCCTGCTGATATGATCTGCATTTCAGAAGAATGTCATAACCTGCGTCTACTCTTGCAACTGGAAGTAATTGATGATAAAGCCTGTAGGAAATCAAGAGAGCAAATGATGAAAAGGTCTTCCTCAATACCTGCTGTTCAAGCTGAGTTGATCTGCTGTATATCAGATGAAGTTGTAGAACTTCGTGAAAAGCTTGTTGACATCGTCTGGGAACTGACAACAACAGCAAGTTTTCCCGGGAGACACATTGAAGTCCAAAGCCAGATAGACAATCTCTCTTTGGAGTACATTGGTGAAGTGAAGGATGAAATATCTGGGAGGAGTTTCCAGATTCTCGAATCAACAGATGATGTATCTGGTACATGGTGGAAATGTGGAAATGAACACATATGTCCTGAATACAAGTTGATAAAAGAAGGAACAAGAAAAGTGTGCCCGCTTTGTCCCAACTACAATGACAAGGGCACTACACAGAAGTCATATGAAAGTCAAAGTGAAAGTCAAGGTCATTCAATTGACAAAAAGTTGCACAAGCTCTTTTCAGATGACAATATCTAACTAGTGACATAGATCTGACTTCGACGACAGAATATCGGGCTTTGCCATGGTTAACGAAGAATGCATATAGTAATTGTATGTGAAACATCTATTTGGACTAGTAGATAGCTAGGAACATTCACATGACTTGTAAGGACAATGAAAAGTATGGCGTCTTACCATGCCGTTCGTCGATCGAATAAATGGAGATTAAAATTGACGTAATGAACAATGATCAACTTACAAAAAGATATGTCGAACAGAAATCAGTATAATCTCCCACAAACGTTTAACTATAAAGATAACTCGTTACATGTTTACCATATAATACTGTTTTCTTTGACACAGCCTATCAATTACGCCAGATTTCACCAAGACTCATAATAATAATACCCTATATTTGGAAAAAGTGGCACTAAGCTTCTCAACATACTAAATACATTGAGATAGATTAACTTACATTCCCCCCAAATTAACTACGAACAGAAATTCTACTACTAACATTTCATTGCAAATTGGTATGATATAAGTGTTTTTTCTGAATTATCATCTTGCGGTCGCAACGATCCATCGAAAATGAAGACACCAGGGCCTATACCAAACAAAATGATGAATATGTTATTTTTGGCAACTTATTCGTCATATCCTTGTTTTGTTTTGTTTTTTTAAAAAACTGCAAGTAACAAATAATCGATTCAAATCTGATGGAATTAAGATCCGAATCATTAGAATTCAGGCATATTTCGTTAAAACTAACATATTTCAGTGTACAGATAAATTGTTATATATTTACTAGTTTCGATCATTTGTAAACAGTTTGTCCCACTACTTGGCACGAGTTAACAAACATTACCTAACAAATTACTGAATGTTGTACTAATCCAGAGAGTTGAACTTGAAACCTGAAACATCATCAACTTTTGTTTTTAAATTTCCTTCGAGAAATATGTTCATATAATCCGTAAGAAACTATGACTCCACCTGTCTTCGATATTCGTTTTAATATTGGATAGATTTTTTCACTTTGATTTGAGAGTAGTTTATTTGAGATCAATATCAGTATCAGTTTTTCTTATTATCAATTATTTTATTGCGAGTTTATTCAGACAGTTGCAAGTTTTCGTGAAACACTTTATATGTCATGACATCGGTGAACAAATTCAAAGGTTAACACTTTATAAGAATGATGTCATGACATCGGTGAACGAATTCAAAGGTTAACACTTTATAAGAATGATGTCATGACATCGGTGAACAAATTCAAAGGTTAACACTTTATAAGAATGATGTCATGACATCGGTGAACGAATTCAAAGGTTTTCGACAGTTTCATTATCTTTCTATATAGTCTGTATATGTTATACCACTTTGTTCGTAATATTTCTTGATATCTCACCATAATTTCATATTTCTTTTATCTTGTTCTTAGTTTAGTTGTGGGCTGACAGAAAGAAATTTGATTTTGTCATACCCATTATGTCATCGCTTTCCATTTTCTCATAATTAGTTGCCGGAGGCAACTTCTCCCGACGGAGGGGAAAATGTCAGAGACCAATATTTTATTATTTCGACAATTTCGTGCCCTTGTCTAAAAATATATTAAATTCACTTCTGAAATTGAGCTGTCAGATTAATAGTTTTACCCTGGCTCTTATTGGTTGAATGACATGGAAAACTAGGCATTGACTTTATACTGTGATCTGTTGAGTAACAGAGTGTAATTATAATAATCTCACTGCTTTGTCAAAGAATAGATTGATGAGATCATATGGTCGTAGTGCTTACGATAAGTTAGAATTTCGCTGACGATTTCAGTTTAAGTTAATCATCACCGATGACGTCATCCTTTACCTACATCCAATCACATAGAAGATATTATGACATCATTATTTAATAATAGAAATGTAAACACTTTCTTAAAGTAAGAGATTTGCAATAAAGGCCAGAATTAGAAGGAAAAAGAGCAACCATCTCCATCGGAGAGGTAACTGGCGAACCATAAATCTCTGTTTGTTGTGCTATTTGAATTGAAATTCATTTCACACAAAAGAGATAAATATACAAATAACAAGCAAACATTAACATCCAAAAATGAAAGCGATTTAAAGTTGTGACTAGAAAACTAGTTTTGAGAAAACTAATCGAGCCTGATAGCCGCTAGCACTATTCCTGTGTGCTCGTGTGATCCGTTACGAGAGTAACTTGAATACAGTGTATAGAGTTAGCTGAGTATTCACTACAACACTTGGCGTAAAGAAGAGAGTAGCGACAATAACAAGATACCTGACCGTGAGTCACCGTTTGAGAAATGAGAACGAAGAATAACGGAAATCATTTAGGAAGTCATTTATATCCGGGCATACAAACCATCATTAAGCAGACATTGTGGTCGATACAAACTACCAGGCAACTATGACGTCAATCTATTAGACTCATGCGTTAGGTCAACAAGGGTTCTGAACAATAGGTCAATGTGTCAAACGTAAGTATGCTGTTAAAACTTTAATGGCAGTCAAATTTCCGCATTATACATTTGGCATGCTAGTAATTTCACATAGAAAATTTTTTTCAATACCTACGTACATAGTTGTCAATTTTGAAGCAGAATATATATTATTGGGTCACTTTTGAATAGTGTGGCATATCGTGAAAAGTGGTCGTCACACTCACATTTACAATAGTAAATACTCGGCTTTTACCAAATTTTGTTCAAATTCGGAAATCCGAACATACAAAAAAATAGTTCCAAGCCCATGTTATTATATTACAAGAGTGCATTGTCTGAGGCAAAACATTGTCTCCTCCGTTAACAGCTCTCTTTTTATGAATGAAGTACAAGCTGATTAAGAAATGGTAAGAATTGTATGCACGATCGAGACGGTAAACTCAACTCTTTCTATGCACTGTTCCTCTTATGATTCTTGATACCTCTTTCCGTGATGAGAGACAATCTCTAAATAACCGAGTCGAAAAATGTGTTGATTAAATAATTAGGTTTAATTTTAAATTAGTTAAAAAGATTTTACAGAACGGAAACAGTCGTATACTAATGTAAATTGTAACTTATGGAATATTAAGGTGCGCACTTGCAAGAGTTGAATCAGTCAAACATTGGTCTAGGAATATGTATATTCTATCGTTAGCTTGAAATTCCAAGACTGAAAGATCAGAAAGTACATTCCTTGAATCACTCTTTCTCTTTTAGGTCAAATGAAGCGCCATAAACGGCGAACCTTTCAGTCTGCGCATGAAAAAAGGGTGAGTGAGTGGGGGGGGGGGGGGGGGTAACGCTAAGAATATACTTCTCATGAATTATCAGCGGCGGTAAGTTGACAAACGTGGCAATTCATTGGCGACGTCCAAGTATAGTGGAATATGAACATTCAATAGATTAATTTTAAATTGCCGAAGGGAGTATTTTATGCAAATATATGATTATTATATTGGCCCAAAGATATTATGAACACAGAGGTGAAATGTACTGAGGAATTCGAAGTATATACACTTTTAATAGCTGAACAGAAGTTTTCAAGTGTTGAACATTACTCCTCTCTTACTGCTAAATAAGGTACATTTTTTATGCCCGGTTCAGTCATTAATCTCAATTTGTTGACAAGAAGACCATGTAAGCCTCAATCTTCAGTCTACAAGATGGCGGCGGGTCATGAAAGTGAAAAGAGTCGTCATAATATTGAAATTTCGTGTTAACCCTCCACCCAGTGGTGGTGGAGAGCCTATGGTTAACCATTTGACGTTAATAATGGGATATAATATAAACACCGAATACGCTGAGTTTGTATAAATCATAATATCTGACATTGTCAGCGAAAAACCTCATGCATACATATAAAATTAAAATAACAATATGACTACCATCACCGTATATACGTAATACCTGGAATATGCAAATATGGTCATTGCGATTTGAAAAACAAGTAACATGAATAAGATATGTCAATGTATTTATATGGTTTTCTTCAATTATGCATTTCGATTGATTAGTAACAGCCAATCGTTATATGTTTTGATTTGAAACAAAGAGATTGATTGACAGTATTTTGGTTGATTGATACTTTCTTGTTAATTACTTTCAGACTATAGTTACTGTAGTTAGTACAGTTATAACAACTGCCCTGTTACAAGTAAAATGTGGTTACAGTTCGTTTCACAACTAAAAGAGGGTTTTGCAACTGAATAAAACGAAAGAGGTTTAAGTATAGCCTATAAATTGGCATCACTTCTGTGAGGGCGCCCATACTTTTTGATGCTCACCATAACAAATGATGGGTGCTAGTAATTTCACATAGAAAATTTTTTTCAATACCTACGTACATAGTTGTCAATTTTGAAGCAGAATATATATTATTGGGTCACTTTTGAATAGTGTGGCATATCGTGAAAAGTGGTCGTCACACTCACATTTACAATAGTAAATACTCGGCTTTTACCAAATTTTGTTCAAATTCGGAAATCCGAACATACAAAAAAATAGTTCCAAGCCCATGTTATTATATTACAAGAGTGCATTGTCTGAGGCAAAACATTGTCTCCTCCGTTAACAGCTCTCTTTTTATGAATGAAGTACAAGCTGATTAAGAAATGGTAAGAATTGTATGCACGATCGAGACGGTAAACTCAACTCTTTCTATGCACTGTTCCTCTTATGATTCTTGATACCTCTTTCCGTGATGAGAGACAATCTCTAAATAACCGAGTCGAAAAATGTGTTGATTAAATAATTAGGTTTAATTTTAAATTAGTTAAAAAGATTTTACAGAACGGAAACAGTCGTATACTAATGTAAATTGTAACTTATGGAATATTAAGGTGCGCACTTGCAAGAGTTGAATCAGTCAAACATTGGTCTAGGAATATGTATATTCTATCGTTAGCTTGAAATTCCAAGACTGAAAGATCAGAAAGTACATTCCTTGAATCACTCTTTCTCTTTTAGGTCAAATGAAGCGCCATAAACGGCGAACCTTTCAGTCTGCGCATGAAAAAAGGGTGAGTGAGTGGGGGGGGGGGGTAACGCTAAGAATATACTTCTCATGAATTATCAGCGGCGGTAAGTTGACAAACGTGGCAATTCATTGGCGACGTCCAAGTATAGTGGAATATGAACATTCAATAGATTAATTTTAAATTGCCGAAGGGAGTATTTTATGCAAATATATGATTATTATATTGGCCCAAAGATATTATGAACACAGAGGTGAAATGTACTGAGGAATTCGAAGTATATACACTTTTAATAGCTGAACAGAAGTTTTCAAGTGTTGAACATTACTCCTCTCTTACTGCTAAATAAGGTACATTTTTTATGCCCGGTTCAGTCATTAATCTCAATTTGTTGACAAGAAGACCATGTAAGCCTCAATCTTCAGTCTACAAGATGGCGGCGGGTCATGAAAGTGAAAAGAGTCGTCATAATATTGAAATTTCGTGTTAACCCTCCACCCAGTGGTGGTGGAGAGCCTATGGTTAACCATTTGACGTTAATAATGGGATATAATATAAACACCGAATACGCTGAGTTTGTATAAATCATAATATCTGACATTGTCAGCGAAAAACCTCATGCATACATATAAAATTAAAATAACAATATGACTACCATCACCGTATATACGTAATACCTGGAATATGCAAATATGGTCATTGCGATTTGAAAAACAAGTAACATGAATAAGATATGTCAATGTATTTATATGGTTTTCTTCAATTATGCATTTCGATTGATTAGTAACAGCCAATCGTTATATGTTTTGATTTGAAACAAAGAGATTGATTGACAGTATTTTGGTTGATTGATACTTTCTTGTTAATTACTTTCAGACTATAGTTACTGTAGTTAGTACAGTTATAACAACTGCCCTGTTACAAGTAAAATGTGGTTACAGTTCGTTTCACAACTAAAAGAGGGTTTTGCAACTGAATAAAACGAAAGAGGTTTAAGTATAGCCTATAAATTGGCATCACTTCTGTGAGGGCGCCCATACTTTTTGATGCTCACCATAACAAATGATGGGTCGGTCGGTTAAACGCCATCAAAATGTTTTAAAAGGTACGTATGTGTGTATATTTTGGTGATACTTTTATTTCACAATCATACTCTAACTGTCTGAGTGACTTCCAAATGACAATTAAAGTTGGAAGGAAACTTGCAACGTTTGTTTTATGAATGTTCGCACATTTCAGCAAATAAAAGATAATTTTCGCTCAGATACGAGTTCTATTTGGGTCGCAATCGCACATGCCATCGTATAATTTCATAATGCTGCCGTAGATGGCGTCATTACATCTCCCGATTGAACGGTATAGAACTTAGCGGTCGGGCCATGAGCATATAGAACAAAGTACGGGCGCTTTACACTTCAAAGTTTAATAGTTGGATTACTGTCTATGTAATATTATATTATTCAACTTGATTATGATTAATGAAAATTTATGTCATGGTGGATGTTTATTTGAGGATGAGGTTAGGAAATATTCAAGTTGTCAAAAGAAATGTATACATTTAGTAATTATAATACTGATTGGAAGTTTGCAATGTTGATAACCTTTAAATGAGCTGAAGTAATTAAAACTTATAATCGAGGTATATAGACAATCATATGCTTGATGAAAGCAGGTTGAAATTATTTGAAATCGTATGCGTTGTTGTCTTCTCCAAAATCACACTGGGTTCCTTCACTGACGCTTTCAGGGTAGAGATACTGTGCCCCTGGTCTAGGATAAGACTGGGCGCCACTTTTCTCTGAAATAGTTGGAAATAACCGGTAACCCGCCTCTTCTCTAAATTCGTTTAGAGCTGGACCCCAGTCAGGTGTTGGTCGAAGAGATCTAACGAATGTCTGTGTGTATGAGGAATGGTACAATTGTTAGAAGTGGAGATAACATTCAAATAACTAACATACCTGTGGAATATCAGATTGTGTGCGACAATTTGTTTAAGTCAAGCGACAAGAGAATACATTTGCACATCAGTTACTTCATCAAATCACCCCACCACGACACTTTCACTCGCCTCTTATCCATAGACACATGATCATACGGATGAACTGCTACCGTAACGTTTACGTGACTGACTAGACTTACATAGAGCTTTGTCAACTGTACACCTTTACATGTACACCGTAAGGTGTAAGGCTGACATATTTTGATAGGAAAAAATATATTTCTGAATCAGTGATAGATTCGTTTTTTTCAGTCAAAATAATTATATTGTACTCACCGATGAGAAATTGCCCTTTCCTTTAAAAATGAAGTGATACGGCATGTATAAAACAATGAATGACAGTGAGGATGCCGTAATGAGCCAACCCAGGATTATTGCCCAAGCAGGATAATCATCAGATGGTGTATAGTCAATTGCGAAAAACACAGCAACGAGCTGGTAATACAAAATAGATAATATGATAATATGATTGTTATTTTCATTTCGGCTGTTTAACCCTGTTTTTAAACTTATCACGTAAGAGGAAAAGCTACACTAAGAAATGAAGGCATTTTCATAAACTTTGGGAACTAGGAAAAGTCATTTCATGATTTAACATAACATAACAAAACGTTCACGCGTTTGCAAAGAAATTTAACACCAATAAAAAGTGAAACTTTTCACGGATATTGTCCTAGCAGTGGCTAGATATGCGTGATGGAAGTCAACAGACATTAACATGTAGTAGATGAACGAGAGATATTCTGAAGATAATAAGCACTTAGGAGTCATGAATATTTTACTTTTCTTCTAATACATGTACAAGTCCCATTACTTCTCATGAGGCAACACTTGATCACTGCGCATGAGTGATGTTCCCCTTTCAGCTAGTAGTATGAACTACTAATACTCATATCTTGAACTGTGATGGTTATGATGATCCGATGATGATCCGATGATGATGATGATGATGATGATGATGATGATGATGATGATGATGATGACGACGACGACGACGACGATGATGATGATTATGATGATGATGATGATGATGATGATGATGATGATGATGATGATGACGATGATGATGATGGTGGTGGTGGTGGTGATGGTGGTGGTGGTGGTGGTGGTGGTGGTGGTGGTGGTGCAGTAAAGTAAAGGGAAATAATAAGACAATAAAATAATAGCCTTACTCCTAACGCAACTGGAGCTATAACTAGCGGGATGATGACAATAACCCATACCATGAACCAGTAGCACATTGAATTGGTGTGCCCAAGCATAACTCGAATATCCCTATAAAAGTTATGAATTCCTGAAACGAAATGAGAATTTAGAAAGGTTATTCAGATTACATGTGAACCTCGCGGGTTGGGGGTGGGGGTGGGGATGGGGGTGGGGTCGGGGTGGTAATAGTTTGCAGTATTGTAAAAACTGAAGCTTGCTTAGCCATTGCTTATTATTAGAAGATCTAAAAACCTGATATTCAGGAATTGTATATTGACGAATTGATGACGTAATAGTATACGTGAACTAATTTATTGCCCTTTTAAATTTATGCCATCAACTACGCTGCCAACAATTTAAAAAAGTGACGCTTAATGCCATGAAAGGCATGTATGGACCTTACGTTATCATGGACAAGTATGATTTAATCTAGTCTTGTTATAAGACCTCGGTTCAGTGCGGCTCCGAAGGTTGCCGAACAGAAATCGATTCGGAAGTATGCTGGCACTCGAGACACGGGCGTATACGCCTTCGATTGCACCATCGGTACCGGTGCAAAACGACCTTCAGTCATCTGTAGTATCAAAAGAAAGTCTGAAAGTCTAACGGCTAGACTATATTTACATATCAATTTAGGTAATGAATTCAGCTTGTGTCTCTTGAAAATCATTCCTGCTCCGATAACGTTACTTGCTCTTAGGTTAACGTAATACTTTGCTCTCAGTTGATCGTGTGAAAATTGTTATGACCACTCTAGACCTACCGTATATATAGGTAATTGTCAGACATTCTATCAGTCCAATAATTACTAGTGATATCGCGGTTGAGTAGGAATCCATCAAACCGACCCAGTATATACCAGCCTGGTTGAGCAAAGAAAATAGAAACGAGTTAACCAGATAATTGATCCGAATATTTCGTGTTTAAGTGCAATGCTGGCAACTTCCTTGCGGAAACTTTGAACATTAAATTAAACTGTAATTTCTTGAAAACGAAAATATTAAGCTTCCTTTGCTTTTGCCAATAAATATTTCCATTTTTAAAAAAATCATGTGAGTAGTTTTCGAGATATCCACACGGAAAGGGAAATGAAACCCCAGTACTCCATTATGTTGTCCCAAACAGGATAAAGATACATGTAACTATATATTAATTTAAGGGGAACACCATTCCAGGAAACAAATTTTCATTCACAAACCTTTGGGTTTTAAAAAGTTATTTCATAATTCACACCTTCAGCTTTTCTCAAAACCTCCAGAAAAGTTGATCATTCTGTCAGATCCAGTTGAGACACTGATGGACAGTTAATAATTTGTTCGAAACATGTCTATTTCCCAATCAAAGGTGGAAGTAGAGAAAAATTGTGTATGATGAAACACAGTACTTCCTTGATGAACATACATAGTGTTATACATATTAAGTACATGCATCTATCAAAGTACGCGAGAAACCAATATACCTGTGAAATTAATGGAAAACCTAGTAAAAAGGCCGCAGTGCAATAGACGATTGGTAAGATCCACTTCATCACCTTACGCCGTACAGAAAAATACTTAAATTCATCCAACAAGGCGGTTACAATAGTCTCAACGAGAACGAACTAGAAAAGCAAAAAAAACAGAAATATAAGTAATTAGAAATTACCATAACAACAATAATGATGTATTAATAATCCATCATTTCCCATAATCTTTGTTCAGCCACGTACGAGCTTACGAGCCGAAAGACTGCCTGTGGCAAACCCCAGAGGTCACTAGTAGTATCCGGTTGAATGAAGAAAATACCAGAGAATTAATGATAATATGAAACAAAGCAGTGTAACCTATGTTTAATTTGAAAAATAAATGATCCGAGACTCTGAATGTTTTGACTCGATATTTTCAAAACCTTAGAATCAACACGTTGGGGCGCATTGCAGATATGTAGTACGACTTGGGTTATAAATTCTATATTTTCTGTTTGAAGACGTGCAACTTGGCTTATACATAGTATAATGTTTGAAATGAATGTAATTTTACGATTTTAAATTTTATCTGCCGAATGAACCAAACACCTAGAATGTTCATAACGTCATCTATTACTCATAACGTATTCCTTATAATATAAAAATGTAAAATAATTAGGATAGAGAGAGACAGTTATCAATCTGGTATGATTTATAATTTTAAAGATTATGTCAAAACATGTTTCATTCGAAGTCGTTTTAATGGCAAGCAGTAATTAATTCAACGAGGTCTATGATTGGTATGGTCACGTAATTTTCAAAGACATGAAGTGAAAAAAAAACTACCCACAGTGGATGGGAATTGGGGATGGGGATGACTATACATACCATTGAATCAATAGCTAGAATAACAACAGTGAAGAAGAAAAGGGCGGACCAGAACGGTGCTATGGGTAGCCTAGATAATGCTTCAGGATAGACGACGAATGCAAGTGATGGTCCATACGTTCTGCCAACTTCTTCAACACTTTTACCGGTTTGGAAAGCCATGTGCCCAAGCACAGAAAATACAGCAAATCCAGCGAACAGGCTAGTCAGGCAGTTCAGAAGGGCTACAGAGATAGCGTCCCTGAAAAGAGAAAAGACCAGATTTAACTGGATGCCTCCCGTAAGGGCAAAACCATAGAATGATTAGGCGTTAATACCCAGCCCAATGAGCTTACAAGTCACTACTGTAACAGTCAGTGTACAATATATAAACAGCGTTGAAAGAAAAAAAAGCAGACTACATCCATTACAATAGTAGAATCCAAAACTTGCACAATGTGACATAATACTTTAGGTTTGTACATACAATATATCACGCCTTCTATTGAAGACCCTTGAAACAAATTTTTGGATGTTTAGTCATGATGTGGTTCAACTTTTTAGTATCGTTGAAGGCAGAAAATTCGGGACAAGAGATTCTTACATTGTTCAAAAAAGAAAATGACGATATCATTCTGAAGTGAACAACAGAAAATAAAATGAGCTTTATCCTCAATCTCGTTTTACGTCACAAAATCTATACGTACAAGTGTTTAGCGCCTCACCTCTGAAGCAACCCATCTCTAGCCTTAGTGGTAGAATTCCAAATCGAAACTGAGCGAGAAGGGACCGTTCGGACCTTGATACGTTCAAATTAAGATATCCTTCCGTACAATACGTGGTCTTAATTAGGATAATTAAAATTAATACTTGTAACTTGTAAATTTATTAAATACCATATAAATATAAAACGACACAGTACAATGTACTTTGAGTTTCGGCTTATGTTTTATGAGGTATAAAATATTATAATTTCTTACACAAATAAGTTGTTGTGAAATTTATTGTAACTTGCAAGAGTGTGAAGTCCTCCAGCAGAAGCACTCAGTGAGTAAAATATTTGACCAGCGGCATCCTTCCATACCTGCCATATATAAAAAGAAAGTCATACATATTGTTGTGATTTCACGACATAAGTGAAAAGTAAATTTAGATGGGAATGGTTTCAAACTCCGAGTTATTACTTGTGACTCCTAGTAATTACTTCGCTATTAACTAGAACTGGAAATTAGAAGTCATAAGCCTTAACTCAGAGTTTTACGCTTTGTGCGAACTCAAGACGACTATTTCAGTTTGTGAAGGTCTATCGCTCACATTTAAATGTACTATGTAACACGATAAACCGCGAAACTATGAGTTATAGCCCATGACCTCCTAATTTCTTGGATTAAGTCTCTGTCTGTCTGTCTGTCTGTCTGTCTGTCTGTCTGTCTGTCTGTCTCTCTCTCTCTCTCTCTCTCTCTCTCTCTCTCTCTCTCTCTCTCTCTCTCTCTCTCTCTCTCTCTCTCTCTCTCTCTCTCTCTCATATGTATATGTATCTATAGCTGTTACATTAATTCAGTCTCTCTCACGTGGTTTTCCAACAAGTAATAATCTACTTACTTGTCCATATAATTAACGATTTTACCCAAATGCATAAATACATGTAGTTGTAACTGCGATCGAAGGCGTCCTTCATTTGAGGTACTAGTATTAATTGTAGTGATTATTGAGTGCTTGTGGTGACAGCTTTGAATGTTATTCAATGCAAAACAAAACAAATCAGACCTACCGTTGCTGTTTTTAATTTGTCCCAGTCAACCTTTGCTATGTAAAATGTAATACCATCTTTGGCACCTTCTAAAGTAACTCCCCGAATTAGCAGAAGCAATATGAGGGCGTAAGGTGCTGTTGCTGTAAAGTAAACTACCTGTAAGATACATATAAATTAACATTATTATACTTTTACTATATAAATCGTCTGAAACATACTTGTTATATAGCCATTAGGATATATCTGCAGAATTCACTTGCAAAATATTCCCATTACAATCAGTCAGTCGTCAATTGCAATCTCTCTCTCTCTCTCTCTCTCTCTCTCTCTCTCTCTCTCTCTCTCTCTCTCTCTCTCTCTCTCTCTCTCTCTCTCTCTCTCTCTCTCTCTCTCTCTCTCTCTCTCGCTCTCGCTCCGTCTTTCATTTTATTTCTCTTTATTTCGCTCGCCTTCAGTATAATTATCTCTATTTCACTCGCTCCTTTTACACCAAAGCCTTATTCTCTAAATTAATATATAATAATTGTAACTTACCGGGTACGCTATTAGCGAAGGAAACAGATAACACGGGATAAATGGTTGACTAATTATCCCTTAACTAGATCTTAGTAAATATGTTCAACATGCAGTAACACATTTGTTGACAACTTTCAAATCTTAAATAATACAAATATTTAGGTTGGCGAGTTGTAGTTACCTTGCCCGCTGATTTGATGCCCCGAATGAGGCAGAAGTACACCAATAACCATGCCAATAGAAGACAGAGTGCTGAATGCCAGTGAATTGAACCGGTCTCGTCGATAGAAGAACTTGCTTTCAGTACAGAGTGTCTGCAAGAAAATGTAGCCAGTATATCATAAAGGTATTATAGCAATGCGTAGTTGATGTTGTGACAATTCAACCAAATGTTCTTACAAGAAACATAACGGTCGTACTCTTCTGAGAAGGTAAAGTTCCGATTATCTTGGAATCGTTTGGAGGGTACATTGAAAACACGTGCCAATTGTGCCACATAATATACTCATTCTATAATATACACATAAACTTTGGGCTCTGGAGAGTCATTTCATGATTTCACATCACACAATGTTCGCTCGGTTGCCAAAAAATACCCGAGTAAATTTCTATTGTCCTATCAAGGATATATACCCTTACCTCATGAGTCTTAGCAGGCATGAATATTTAGTGTATGGATACTGAGTATTCATGACTCCTAAGAGCTTGTTTCATTCAGTTAAATAGCCACCACGTGCTTGACCATGACATAGTTTTACTTAATAGTGTACATTGTACCTGTTGATCAAGGATGGAGGGGGGGGGACGACTTCAAATGCTTACTTGAAATACTCATCAGCGGCAGTCCTCGTATTATTCATCGTCATCCTTATAGCTGTTGTATTGACCGTGTCGTTGAAATCTCTGTCATCAAAGCAGCTATCGGTGTTCCATTCATGTCCACATCCAACCCACGGAACGCTCGGTAAATTAGCGAACGAGGCGAAGAAATAGTAAATAGCCCACGACATGACCACATTGTAATAGATAGATACCAGTACGCTGACTACAACCATAGCCCATCCAAGACCTGAGAAGAAAATATTATGCTATTCTCGACTGCCAAGACTCTAACAAGAGTTGCCACCGTGTGATTTTACTAGGCATAGACTATGTCGTTGGTTAGCCTACCAGCGTAGCCATATTCATGTTCCAATCACAGAATCTGTGACGCCTAAACTCTCATAATGGGGGGGGGGGGGCAATAAGTGAAAACCACAATGACAGAGTCTGGGTATTACAGAGACGAGGTCATATGCAGGAAAACAGATGTGTGTAAAGTAGCATTTAAAAGAAAATTTAAAAAAATGACTTGCTAGTTTGACGTGGACGCATATATGTATGTATGTATGTATGTATGTATATGTATGTATGTATATTGTACGGACGGACGGACGTACGTACGTACGTACACACGCATGACTGACTAACTTATTCCTGACTGACTGACTATGTCTTCGACAAAGTGCCCGCTTTTTTCATATTGAAACGTTTGGCTGGAATTCATTCAATACAATACTTACACAAATATAGGATATTACAACTAGCGGACTTCTTATATTTGCTATTTACCTCTAAACAGGGGCACACATCGCCAGACTGAGACACAGCCAAGACTGGAAAACTGACCAAGTGCCATCTCCAGAAAGAATATAGGCAGACCCGCCAAGACCAACATGATTGCATAGGGTACCAGAAATGTAGCTGAAAGATATAAAAAATATATATACGACAAGCTATTACTTACGTTTTTATATCCCTTTGATTCGTTAGTTGTAATGTATAGATAACATCACAGAATTTCGAGTATCACGTAGTGGTTGTGTGGTTACTGTAAATGGAAGTTAGTTTCAGTGACAGATTGCTAGGTTGGAATGAAATATGCTGGCTATATTATATTCCTTTACAACCATGACATTCCGTAGTGACAAAGTAAGTATGCATCACATATTCTCAAGGTCTGTAATGCATGTATAATCAGAACAAATGTCTCAAGTCACAATGAGCATTGATAGATCTGATAGGTTGAGGATTGATGACTGGATGGATTGATGGATGGATGGATGGTTGGATGACAGGGGTAGGGATGGCGAGACAAATAGGACATATAGTTAGTCAGACAGACAGACAGACAGACAGACAGACAGGGGAGTAGCATGTGCGTACATGCAAGAGTAAGACACAATTACCAGGTTTATATGTTACGTTGTTACATACCTCCTCCATTCTCAAAACAAAGGTATGGAAACCTCCATACGTTTCCTAGACCCACTGCGGATCCAAGAGCTGCCAGGATAAATTCGGCTTTCTTAGACCAGTTGCCTCTAATAGGGTTCTCATCTTTAGGCTTTGTCTTCTTGTTCTTAATCTTCATATCTTTCATCTCAATGGTAGGCGATGTTCCATGTCCCTTATAACAGAATTTAAAATGTATACATTATATACGATATATACATTATAAACCTCGTACCCATGTTGTGAGAATACACTGTGACAGTATTGTTAATATTGCAATGGTTATAGCTCCTCATGGCCTAGTCATTCTCACTTATTCACTACCACTCCACGTGTGAATTTATCATGGACCATATTGCACAATTGGCCAATCCACACTGTGTTGACTTCGTGGAGGATTCATATTCGATATTTAAGGTTACCTTGTAGTAATCACTTTTCGATGAAATGAAATTTAGTAATAAGTTTATTGTATATGTTTTTTTTCAACATGACACTATGTCGATTTTACTGTTATTGAAACCGAAAATCAGGAAAACACGAAAAGTCATCATTCCACTCGTTGAAATGTTGAGAATTATTGTAGTTGAATTCTATGACGCCGACATGATGAAACACTGAATACATATGACGTCAATGGCAAAATTCAAACCTTTACAAATCAACCTCTGTTAGTATAATTTAATTTATAGGTGGTTATCTTACTCAGTCAAATCTCAAAAAAAAAAAACCTGTCAGAGACAAAATTTATTGGAACTGACGGCAAAATTTCCGGACATAATTGATCTATGCAAATGAGTCTATGACAACCTCTCATACGTGTAGTAGTATTTGATTGAGAACATGCTCATTCAATATTCCTCAGTGCGGAGCAGATAATAATAGTTATTGTTAGATTGATACCTGTGCTTATCCAACTACCAGTGATATTTCATGAAAGTAAAATGAAGGGTGAATAAGTTTAAAGTAATTAATTATGTAAGTGTATGACAAGTTTTTAACAAAGGTGAGGATTCAGCAGGGCTTTTCATATGCGTCGTCTATCGCCAGATACCTGTAATTAAAAATTATTGCCTAGCTCCGAGGCCACTAGTAGACGTCTATTACCCCGAAGGCTAGCTTTCAGGGAAGTCTACTAGAGCCGGAATATGGCCAGGCAATTAATATTTTATAACATATCACATTTTCAGGTACTGTCGGTTGGCGGCAGACTCGGCCATAGTCAAAGCAAGTCACTGATAGGACTTCGTGCTACACGTCATAATGTCTGGCGTGGGGTGTACGATTACAATTTCTACCAGAATAGAGGAGTAACACAAGAAATTGTTAATCTTTGAGTGATGTAAACGACTTTTACTGGCTGATAAAAAAACACTAGAGTGCAGACTACAAGCATTATGATACATACATATGTAATTCGAGGTCGCTTGTTATATAATTATAGTATTGCTTTGAAGGAGGATGTGGGATGCAGGTACGTGGAAGGTTACGAGACAGACATACAATAATCTGTTTGTAGAATGCCCGTGGGACAATTACTCTAAAAAATAAATTCATTCAAACCTTTAAAAAAATTTCCATTTGAACTTATTTCTGGTCTCTTTGAAATTACACACTAAACTTGTGATCCACCATCTTGATTTCTAGGAAATTGACAACATTTATTTTCTCATAGAGTTAACAAACTATTCGACGGCCACTTTAGATTTTCTACAATGAGTCAACATGAATACAATTTCAACCTCTGTTTTAAAGAGACGCTGCATAGTGACCCAAATATGTTTCTTAACTTTAATTAGTTGCAGTTTCGTGAACAAAGTAACAGCAAAATTAGGAAGAACTTCTCAGTAGGTATACTAAACTTACTTTTACAGGTGACATGAATCTGATCGAAACATACATTGTGGTTACATTCTTTGATTTTATTATCGTGAAATGTACTATATGCATATTCCTTTAACGTAATTCGTTATAGAGAATAGAAACGTGATTTATAATGTAATGTTGCCAGAACTTTGTATAAGCTTACAGTCTGCAATGCTCAAAACACTTGATGAACTTGGAGGAACATATGCGTGCGTGCGTGCGTGCGTGCGTGTGAGTATGTGTGTGTGTGTGTGTGTGTGTGTGTGTGTGTGTGTGTGTGTGTGTTTGAGATCAATCTGAGCTTTTGACATGGATCAATTGTACAGCATCCTCTTTAAGAACACAACGTTTGTGCAATACTGCAAAGAATGTGTACAACATTACGACATTTTATTACAAAGTATTTTTTTACAAAGTATTTAAGCACCTCCAGATAAAAATCAGACTCAACAGAGCATTTAAGCTTATCCACTAGCAGTGGTGTTTTAAACGAGGAGCGTGACATTTAGTCATTTAGTTTATCGTTACTAGGCAAAATGCTTTCTGGAATGTGTAATGAAACATGTAGACACAAGAAATACCTCGTTCGTAGCCCAGAGGTCAGCTGTACCGTCGTCATTTTTCTATTCAAGAGAGATAAAAAAATGCGATAAATGACATGACCACTATTTATACATGAATATAGAATCAATATACACAGACCAGTTCAACTTATGTACACTCGTGGCTTGAAATCCATATGGAATAACAACAGCTTTAATGTTTTATGTTTATACTATACCTTTATATAAGACTGATGGTATGACTGTATTGCCATTGTAACGATGTGAAAGGCCATATTACATGTCCCTAAGCTGCCGCGCTTATGCACTGTCATTTCTATATGTAGTACACCACGATTCGTCAGCTTTTTTCCTCTTCTTGTTTGGTTAGCGTGAAAACACAACATCATGATCATGTTGTTTGTTTATTGTAACTCATTTTACCCAATTATCGTTTAGTTATGAATCATATATTGATAGGCACACAATATTAAAGAGAATAAGCATATAGATGAAATCATTTTTGTCTTCAATTCAGTAAAACCAAAGTTTGCAATTAACAAAAAAAATGGTCATACATAAATTTTGATTGTTCGAGTTGAAATAACGACACATCATTTTATCTGCTTTCAATTTGGTAGACGGATAAGGAATGGGGTGCTGGCAAATTAACAAAAAATACCACATCTACTACGTACCTACATACAGCTCATTTCAAGTTACCGTTCACCGGATTTGTTCGATACAACCAGGCAGAAACCAATAAACTGCACATGCCACACTTTAAGATAGCAAAATTGAATGAATAACTACACTTTCTTGCGACATTTTGTCTAAATATCATGAACTAAAGCCTGTCACCATACAGACATCAAATATAGACGTCAAATCATTGGCGCCCACGTGTCTGCATCTAGTTGCAGTACGTCTTAAATGGTTTGTTTCATAATAGACAAAATGTAGCAAAAAATTGCAGTCGTATTTTAATTAGCATAATTATGCAGTTTCTTATTGGTTTCCGCATCACTTGTATCAAACAGCCTGTGAAATATGATTACATTACATGATTACTAACATAGAGTTTCCCCTTGCGTCACCTAGACAGGTTATTATCTGTCATCTAGGTACTAGGTATGTGTCAGTGTCTTTGCTACAGTTGGGGAAAGTCAGAAAGAAAGAAAAGAATACAAGTGTAGAATTGTCTAGTAGAATATACCATAATTGTGCTTGAGAAACACTGGTGAAACGACTGGGTACTACTTGATTTTACCTCAGTTACCGCCATTAACGAATCGATTGAATGTTACAGGTACCAATGCTACACGTTACTAGTATGTATATCTATACCAAACTAGAGAAAATCACTACGTCACCGAATGTGTCACTTTGCATGCACGTGTAATTGTTCGACAGTACTACTAATTTTATAGTAATTTCATGTACATATATATAATAATTTTAAACTAAAGCAATATATTTCTTTCTGTGTTATCAATATAATGAACATGTACGTCACGAAGGCTTGTTAACTCAAGCCGCCTTGAATTTTACATTTAAACACTGGCACTCGCTAACGTTGTTGGTGACCAATAGGGCGGAGGTCTCGGTGGGATCGTTGACCTTTTGATTTACTATGATTGCCATGGAAAACTCCATGGTAAAACAGGGAAGGCAACCTCAAAGGCTTAGATAATCATTTTCTTTGTTCTTATGCTGATCGAGTCTAATTTTAAAGTCACACACAGTTTTTGCTTGAATAACATATTCAGGTAAGTCATTCCAATGAGATACAGTCTGTTGAGTGAAGAAATACTTCCTGATGTCCAATCTGACCGTGGATTTGGCAAGTTTTAAAGAATGTCCTCTGGTTCTACTTGACTGAGTACGGGTCTAGAGTTTATCTGCAGGAACTTTATAAAAAACCTTTCATTTTGATGACCTCCACATTACGAAAATAATAGAATAATACAAAAAGCCTCTATTGTGACTAAATATCAAACCATCATGGCTGCAAAGCAATACCAACATACGTTACGTTAAAGTCTAAGTCTACAGCTGCTAACGCAATGCTTGTCCTGGTGTGTGTGTGTGTGTGTGTGTGTGTGTGTGTGTGTGTGTGTGTGTGTGTGTGTGTTTGTGTTGTCTCTACATGTACAAGAGCCATGACTCACGAAAATCTTTCGAAAGTATCAAGGAACAAATTACATGACAGACAGCGTTAGTTGGGTAAGGAGCAACTAAGGAATTCATGGATTGTTGAAAGTATGAATGTACACGTAGATGTATTCCAAAGACTTATATGAACAAAGTTAACAAGTGTGAGTTTACATACGTGGTGAGTAACAAAATGGCGTATTGTACTTAGTGTTGCAACTTATAAGCAGGTAACTAGTGTACATACCTGAGCCATAATCAGTCAAACGGGTAGAAACACAAAGAAAGTAGATTTGACGATGACCAACCACTGTTAGACCACAGACCTGAATTTGTTCCAAATCTTGAACTTCCAATCAGGCCGATTCACATTGGGTGTACCGGTCTAGGGCGGATCTGTTGTTCAATGGCATTAGTTCGGAATAGTGGAAGAGTTGAATTGAAAGTGTTTGGTGTCGTAAGTGTGGAATAATAGATATTTGCATACTGACCTACCACGCACAATGAAAAGAATGTACACACATTATATATCATCGGCCTTTCACAAAGCCTGTAGGCAGTAAAATTCAATAGACAATGTGCCCAGTTTCGTGTTTACTTTCATGGAGAAAGATCATAAAATCGTACCACAAGATTGCGTTACCCACTAATATATGTAAAACGTTTAACATTTCGAACTGACTAGGACAACATGCTCTTTAATTTGTATTTCGTGAATGGTGTTGGCTTTTAATGCGGGATAAAAGTCCATTTTTGATTTTGTTGTAGTCATTTGTTAAACCGTATAATCATTCCCCACCAAATAAACTCAATTTTAAAAAAAAAACACAAAACAACAACAACAATCTATTTTACCACTATATGCATACGTAAATATAAAAAACAAGATAAAAACCGAACAGGTGGTCGTTCTAAATTACTTAAACCAAATAATCGAAAGGATATACGACCCGTGAAAAAACACCCGTACCCGCCCAGATACGTTTGCTTGCCGGTGGAAATATTTATAAGCAGGAAATGAGACAGGGCCATGGTTCATGCAAAGACATACAATGTAATTAGTCCCAGTAATTTATCAAAGCATACGCACCATAGGAGCTGTAATCCCATTACCCCGATTCTGCTGACTGATAGACACTACAGTCTACACATCATAACATCGAGTACGACTGTTATTGTTAGTTACATTAAACAAACCAATAAAATCGTCAGTTCTCCCCCTGTTGTTTTGTATAATTTGTATTGTTGTGTAATCTATTTTTTGTCTCTGGTGAAGTCTTTACTTTGCTCAATGGTATTTTTTCATAAGTTTTCTTCAGACAATACGTTAATCGACAACCATTCCGAATCGCCCTCTTTTCGTAGACGAGAACAAAGCAGTGACACCAATTTACTGACTTTACATACAGTACTGACAATGCTGTATTTAAAAAGTTGAGTGGAAAGACAAACAAGTGATAGAGGGGCTCTAATTAATTGTTTTTTGTAGTGTTTGGTGGTCATAGATATCAGGTTAAAGAGGCAATTTTCTCTAAATTTACAACCACACAAACTCCTGAATCCATCTCAAAACTAATCGTTAATGGCTGACTATACATACACATCCGATCCGAAATCAGTCATTCGTAAAAACGAGGGCAAGCTAACATTGAGTACCCATTGAACTGTCCTTGATAGGTGTTCCCATTCTCTCTTTTCAGATGTAAGATGTTTTCTTGTCATTGTTATCTCTAAGGTTTTCGTTTCTCGTTTTGTGTTTTCGTACATCACGTTCAATACAAATGAACTATTTGCGTAATGGCAAGATGTCTTAAATATAAGTAACCTATTTAAATTTGAATATTAGTGTCATGGACGTGTTCATGGTATTGACCTAAATCTGAAGAATGACCGCACTCGTGTGCCTTTTCAATGAAACCCTACCATACATATACATGGTATTGGCATAACCATAGAAACATGCCTGTTAGGTGGGGTCGTATGGGCTTCAGGGCCATTGTTTAGTAACTCCGGAAACACACACACAAAAAACAAAAACAAAACAACAAGAAAACCAGCATTTATACTAAGTATATATCACCAATTATTACAAAGTAAATATGCACCAATTATTACAAAGTAAATATGTATTGTCTCTCAGACAACAGAAGAGAATGTGCGTTTATTTTGGAAATGATTGACCCTACCCAGACATTTTACCATAACAACCCATGAAACCTTAAATTTGATATCAAAATTTGTAAAGATGAAAATGGTGTAATGTAAATGTAGGTCAAAAAGCTACTACAAAGTACCGTCGTGGCAAATATTTGTACCTGCCGTAATAAGAGTCCCTGATGTTCATTGATGTGGTACCTACGTTCCACCCACTGCATCTTTTGTACTGGTGGTGTGACTCGAGTTAATGATTGTACAGGTAGCTGTATTTGTACTGTACACTGAATACTAGAAAGTGCCCAGAATGCATATATAATCATACAGTATAACATAATGTATATATGTCTACATGGACGTTGAGTTGTCACAACCACACTGGCAACCGTAAAAACTGTTGTTTGGTACCGGGGTCACTCGCAAATAGGAGCATAAGTCACACTCAGATCTAGGTTTTGATGATAGTAAGCTTAATCTCAGACCACTATAGAGAACTCGGACCTCTATAGTGGTCTGAGGCTTAATTTATCCCAAAAGATGTGACGCTTTCAACATGACTCGGTGATAAGGTGTGGTGAAGTTGCTGTTCCTATTTGATTATTTGCCTGCATTATGCTTCTGTATTATTGCAACTTTTTAACCCCAGAACACGTTCAAACTTTCTCATTAGACCTAATAAAAACAATTGTGTGGTTCCGATTACGCTCAATTCTAGATTAGGTGGGGCAGGTAGATTTTTTATTTTATTTTGTTTATATACAATTTTCCGTATGTGGGTGTCTAGTTCAGGTAGTTATGTTTTCTGTTGTTTTCCATATGGTCTCTGTGTTATTGGTTTCTCCTCACCAGATGTACAACCATTACAGATTGGAAGAACAGTTTTATATTGTCTTTTTCAAGTTGATGTCAGTTTCCGCCTCCACTATATATTTCTTGCGAAACTTCACAATTTTCGCGATTTTATTATTTTTTTCTCAAATATGTTAAAAAAATTTTAGGGTCGGCGTGAAAAACTAGGTGGGGTCGGGTAACCGGAACCAAACAATTTTTTACGCCTTAGCATGATTTATACATGGCAAAACTGGGTATAAACTCCTTAATGTAGATATACAATCATTATGCAAAATGGAAAAAAGAAGTACTTATCAATGGTGACATGATCTGAAGAGACAAATTATGCCTGTTTTCATTTCGATTTCATGAAAACTGGTGTCAACAGATCGATCCAATGTTTGGTTGTAATTAAAGCAAAGAAACAAATAAGACCAGAAAAGAAAAGAATTGTTATTGGTCAGGACATTTTGTCTAAAGTGGTGCGGCAACGCGATATTTTTTGTTGTTGTAAATTGTAAAACCTGTCAATCAATCTATTATTTATGGCAGTTACTGTTCTTTTTGTTTAATGTAGGGAGGGTTATTTTTGTGTCGCACCTCCCCCCTCCCCCCGAACTGCAGACTGATCTTTCAGTCTAGACTTAGTGTAACTCTAAAGGTTACGTTCATTATTATATCACCATGACACAACTTCCACTACAAAGATTAGAAATAATTTTTTCCTCAATGCATAAATAGAATTGCTGAAGGCACAACGTAACATATTTATTACATATTAAGAATAATTACACATAATCTGAAAATTGTTTTCATACCAATTCACACAGCTGCAAATACGAAAGCATAATAAATATAGACTTGAACATGTAAAGAAAAAGACAATATTGAATCGGAAATAATACTCTGTTTACTTTCTTATGTTACTATACATTGTAATAGTTTTATCCAGCACTAGTACTACAGTATATATATACTGTGATTTTAGGTATATCCGATGTTAATTTACTCGATTACTACTCCATCTTCTACTTCATCAAAGTTCTTTTACATGAATCAATATATATGAGTTGCAATTAAGTATTGAAATATCTACAGAACTAATTAATATTTTAGCCCATTTGCTTTCCGTTGTAATAGTATCTCGACTTTTGCGTTGCAATTGTGTTGAGTGACGTCGCTGACGTCATGGTGACGTGGTACGTTAGTATTCATGCTGTACGATAGGAGCGCCCGGTTTATTATTTTCAAAAACAACGTAGGTTGAAGGATTAGACATGGAACGATCCCAGTCGCCACCATTAATCTCTCGCTCCTGTCCCGATGCATCCTTTGGTGGATACCCTGCTTCTCGTCGATGTCGCTCTAACATCGGTCCCCATTTACCGTTTGGTCTGATCGAGTTTATCAGCCGCTGCATGAATCAGGAGAGAAATAGATTTGAGAAAGAGAAATCCGTTTTAGGTTTTCAGGAGGGGGGTGTAACTGTAGATATATAGATATGTATAGCAAGGGGTACTTCTCATATATCGGACGGAGTATACATATCATACTACGTATACTTATAACATTTTTACTAAATGAAAAGGAGGAGGAGGACTTCAATCCAAAACGAACTCGTATGATTGAGGAATCCAAATCGCGGAAGATACGCCACAGTGAACTTTGTATCCCTTCAACTATGGTGGCGCAGTACTAAGTATATGTTGGCCAACCATAATTGGAGGTCCGTCCGACGGAAATCTTCATCAGAAATGTTACACTAATCACATTCCACTGTGCACTAATGAAACAGACTGTCACCCGGACTAAAATTGCCATGTATTCTTTTTTGCAACATGCTACTATCTAGCTACGTCATCGTCTAATTAAGTACTTGAGTATTGAATAACTGTTTATCATTTGAATGTTGTATTACGTTGTTCGTGATGGACCGCCAAAGTCTTTAAGAAAACGATGACAATCATACCAACCTCAACGAATGATGGTCCCGACTCCTTTACAAGCAGATGGTATACCATGTATAGGAAGAGTGGACATATACAGGCTGTTGTTATCATCCATGCAATGACTGGGTCTGCCCAGTAAGGGTAGCCAGGCAGCGGTTGATAATCAATAAATGTGTATATCAGTACACCCTGTGTGTGGGGATATAAACGAGCATTCAATTCAATTATATTTTTGGCAATTTATTGGACTAAGTACTCCAGTCAGTCAGTCAGTCAATCCGACCTTCCTCCATCAGTCCATCAGTCCACCCCTCCACCCGACAGCCCTCCCGCCCGTCCACCCATCCATCCACCCACCCATCCATCCATCAATTTATTCATCAATCTATCTAGACTCTCTCAGTCCTCAGTCCTTCGCATAAATAGCTAAAACTTGGGCTGTTTTGTATGTATCTACTGCATAATTGTATTCGTTTACTAGTATCCCAGTATCCCTGTACTGTGCGCCCTCATCGATCACATGGGGCTAACCTTTTGTTGAAGTGTTAGGCGCGCGAAACGGGCTTCGCCTAACACTTCAACAAAAGGTTAGCCCTATGTGATCGATGAGGGCGCACACAATTATGCAGTAGATACATACAAAACAACCAAGTTTTAGCTATTTATGCAAAGCACCGAGGAATGTGAGAGAGTCTACAATATATCTATCCATCCATCCAACCAACCAACCAACCAACCAACCAACCAACCAACCATTCATCGGCCATGTTGAAACTTATTACCAGTAGCAGGAATGGTGCAAATATCATTGGTCCAATCGTTGTTATGTATAGGCAATACCAGTATATTGGTGTCCAAACGCCAACCATCGCCTTGACGTCTCTCAACAGTCGACGGATACCTACATCGAATAATGAAAGAAGTATTGTAATTAGAACATAGTAGGTCGCTGTTTTTTTAATCCAAAAATTTAATAAAGCGATTTAGCATTTCATGTTGTGTTGTGTTGTGTTGTGTTGTGTTGTGTTGTATTGTGTTGTGTTGTGTTGTGTTGTGTTTTGTTGTATGTGTTTTGTTGTGTTGTGTTGTGTTGTGTTGTGTTGTGTTGTGTTGTGTTGTGTTGTGTTGCTTTGCGTCCAATTGTGTTGCGTTGCATTGTTTTGTGTTATGCATATGTGTTGTGTTGTGTTGTGTTGTGTTGTGTTGTGTTGTGTTGTGTTGTGTTGTGTTGTGTTGTGTTTCGTTTCATCATTTCGTTTATATCGTGTTGTTTTAACCTTTGATAAGCTTTGTTTGAGATCCGTAACTAATGCTTTATCAGATATTAATAATTCAGGTCATATATTGTGAAGACTTATAGTAGCTATATAACTAGCTAGTAGGGGAAGTTATTTGAAGAAAATGAATATCTAACTTAAAGATTGACAACTGGTAGCGTACTATAATAACAGCATTGGTCATTTGAGTAACAAATAAGTTACGATTATAAAATTGATAACTTTCATTTACCATAAATGCAACTAATGACGATAATTTCAATCATTGCGATTGGAACGGCTGACATGATAATAACGTAGGTATCCACAAGAGTAACCCAGTAAACACCACCCTGAAAAAAAACAGTGGAAAACGATTGTATACACATACAGCCATGAACCCTATACTGATGAAGCTCCAGAGTCTGTACATGTGAAGTGAACATGAGAAAAAACAGAAGGATGTCGTAGCAATACAATAACCATACTCAAAGTACATTCTTTCTAAGTAATATCATGTCACGACTGGCCAGTTCATTATTTCTGGTGATATGTATTACAGGAATTATGAATATAGCTGAGAGTGATCAATCATGTAAGGAAAACCCTCATGAATATCATATTTCTCTTGAGTCGGACCTGACCGACTGCATTTCTTCGATTAAGCAAAATAATCTTTTAAGGCTATCGAGAACAAATCATCATGTAACTTAAGGCGACATCACACAAGTGCTTATAAATATAATAATAAGTGAAAAGTATCATGTATTGTTGAAACTTGGGACCTTTAGTAAGCCAATGCTTCACAGTTTCCTCCGGTTGGCATCCAGACTGTTATAAGGCCGATTATGGATTGAAATTACACCAACATGAACACATGACACTTTTTTTGGCTTGGTCATAGGTTGGTACACACTTGGGAGAATTAATTGTATGAGAGCAAGGGTTTATTTGGCAAAGAACACACTTTAGAAAAATGGACAACTAACAGCTAAATTGCTAAATGGTTGGTGAACATTGTGATATTTGAACCTTCCAGATAAAGGGATAATTTTAGGATCCGTATAAAAGGAAAAATCCTGTTGCGTAACTCAAGTGCACGGACTACATTTTTTCTCTTTCATTTATTTTTATGGCAAAGTAAACATAATTATGAAATAAATTATCATAACACCCACCCACTGCTTTATTTACACCTCAAGCATTTCAAGTAGATTGGGTCAGTAATAAACACAGAATTGATATAATAAAGCTTTGTTTGCTCTGATCCCGCCTGGTACGGTCAAATACTGTGAGCTAGTATTTATATCGCCCATTTATAATACATGTATTAGCTTTTTTACAAGCACATTTGGTAAAATAAATATGAATATGGTACGCTCCAGAGCTGCCAGTGGAATAAATATGGGTCGGATGAGTGTGACGTACCTCCGTTACCATAGGTAACCCCAGCAAAAACAAGACCCCGCAAATGGAGCACGGCAAAAGATATTTATATCGTCTGGCAAGTTTGCCAACTGTATCAAATTCGTCTTTTACGGCTGTTATAACTGTTTCAATAATGACCACCTGCAAAATATAAAATATTGAAAAATAATTGTTAAAAGACATACTTTGGAGTTTTATAGTATGGCGAATGAGTACACTAAAGACGAACTATTTACCTGTGAGCTCAACCCAACAGCACAAAGCATCAAGAAGAAAAGCACAGACCATAGCGGTGACACTGGTAGTTTTGCCAATGCCTCGGGGTAAGCCATATATGCCAAACCAGCTCCTGTAATAAGATAGAGAAGTAGCTTGAAACTATATAACCAACGCATGTAGTCTACTCAGGAGGTTTGTGGACTCAAGGAAAGTAAATAAATCACATGTTTCTGATATTTGTGATAAATATAAATACAATGAATGTCTTCGTCGTCGTCGTCGTCGTCGTCGTCGTCGTCGTCGTCGTCGTTATTATTATTGTTGTTGTTATTGTTGTTGTTGTTATTATTATTATTGTTGTTGTTGTTGTTATAGTTGTTGTTGTTGTTGTTGTTGTTGTTGTTGTTGTTATTGTCAGCGGAGGCGTCGTTGAATAGTACCTTTAGAATGATACATTCGTCGTTATTGTCGGGGCTCTTACGGTAAACCTGCCAAGCTAAATACCGAGTACTTGTACTCAACAGTGAATCTGTTAGTCTATAATTCATTCACATACATGTGTGTTCTGCTTCTAATATACCGATATTAAATATTTCCCTGAATACAGCAATGACAGATTCATATGTGGATTCATTCACAAAGAAAAATATTGAATTTGAAATGTAAGTGGGCAAAGTATGATCTGAAATTGTGATTGTATACCTCCTTTCACCACGGTTTCTACACTTCTACCAGAGTCATGTGCCATGAATCCAAGGATGGCAAAGATGGCAAATCCAGCGAAGAAGCTTGTCAAGAAATTAACTATCGGAATTGTTAGGGAATCTCTGAAACGATAATCGTTTGTATGAAAATAGTAGACATATATAGGACATCCATTTATATAAAAAAAATCATAGTTCATGAAACAATTCATTATTTTTCACTATTGGTTTATCTGGATATCATTGTACTTTGATAATTTTCTTGAACGTTCTTTATCAGAGATCCTCACCCACGCAGGTACAGATACACAAGTGCAAATATTCTGGCAGTGTTTAATATCCAAGTGCAAAGATAAATATACTAGTATGCACGGGATGACGTCGACTCGTAATGACAATAGCAGGAAAGACATCCGTACTCAGACATACATACATACATACATACATACATACATACACACACACACACACACACACACACACACACACACACACATACATACATACATACATACATACATACATACATACATACATACATACATACATACATACATACATACATACATGACAAACACCTATACATGAAGAGACATACAAATGTGAGCCGTTAACCTACACGTAGATGTTGTTATGAAATTTGTTATAGCTTGCCATAGCATGAAGGCCACCCATTGCAGCACTCAAGGAGAAGAAAACCTGTGATGCTGCAGCTTCCCACACCTACAGGATCAAATAAAAACAAATTTTGTCCTGAACCTGGAAACACTTCTTCAATGCATGAAGTGTAACAAAATGACTTTGTGAACAGTAAAAGAAATCAAAATGTAATACATGAATAAATAATTTTTCAGACAAGTCCATTCATGTAAATTTTGTCGATACTGTGGATGTGCTAACTTTTTCAAGTTGATCATGCATGGACATGTATATTCAGTAAAATAATATATCTCAGAATAGAGTATTTTATTCAATCGACCTGGGAATAGGGGAGGGGGGCTACAATACATATTTCAAGTTGTAACAGCAATGTGTCAATAAATTCGCACTTACGGATGCCTTCAAAAGTTGACTCAAATCTGGTTTCAGATAGTATTCAATACCCTTGGACGAGCCTGGTAACGTAATGCCCCGGATGAAGAGTGCAAGTAAGATAAGGTATGGCAACGGTACTATCACGTAGGCGGCCTATAAAATTGATTGATATGATATGTACATGAAGATCAGCAATAGATGACAGTCTTGATATAGTTTCTCATCAGTTTGCTCATTGTTAGCTTTGATATTGATCTCAGCTACATGTACCTCCCCATCTCATGTACGTATATGTATGTCCACAGTTGTATGTGAGGTACTGGCTTTTTCCCGATGCCAAACTCACAGTCTTAGTTTAATATTTTGAACTCGTAATCAGCATGCAGACATTGAATAGTTGTGATAAACACATGCGCGATATATATGATCAAACTATCGAAATTACAGGGCATATTTTCCCATTTCTCTATGCTATTTATCTCGGGAAAACCATTCCTTGCATTGCTTCTTATAACATAACCACGTAAGGAATTCATTGACATCATAACTTACCTTGCCTATGGACTTAACCCCCTTCATCAGGACCAAAGCTGTGACTATCCATGCTAATAACAGACACAGTGTTAAGTGCCATCGAAGGGCGCCCGTTTCTTCAATGCCGCTCGATATCTTAAGAACATAGAAACTGGAGGAAAATAGACAATGTTTCTGATATATAATATTCTATACTTATCTCTTTGTAGAGATTTGCAAAATATTATCAACCTTGAAAACACAATGACAGACATGTATGTATGTATGTATGTATGTATGTATGTATGTATGTATGTATGTATGTATGTATGTATGTATGTATGTATGTATGTATGTATGTATGTATGTGTGTGTGCGTGTGTTACGGATGACAGAATACAACTTTTTAATATTCGCTAAGCTTTGATGTTTTGCGAGGTCACCGTGAACTGTCAGCTGTCATGAATTAATACTTAGAACAAATGTTTGCATTTCGCGAATAGTATTCTTCTGAGATGACAACATTAAGTTATTATACTAAGATCGTTGATGTCAAATAATGACTGATTACACTTTACAGACAGTTGGAAGAACAATGACGTGATCACATTGTTTAGCTAGTTTTCATATTTGTCAATATCATTTGCATTGAATTAAAGCGACGGCAATACTTCCGTTTTAGTCATTTATGGTGCTGATTACTTTATCACCCAATCATTTGAGTATTGTATATTTTACGTTTATAAGAATGCAATGGAATAATAAAATTATGGATTCACTTTTGGAAGAGACGGTCTGAGACTAGGAGCTTTGATCTGCTCCGTGGCCACCTTCTAAATGACGGATCCAGGTTAACCATGAACACTGTGTGTAGTTTGAGCTAATTCCCTAAAAGTCCAAGTCGATCCCGTGTACAGAGTGGAGAGAGAGAGAGTAACATTGAAGGGGTTACCTTAACAGTAGAGGTCTCCACCCCCCCCTCTCAATTTGTTACATATGTATACGATTTCAATACAGAATTCAAATGTACATACATTACAGTAGCTATGGCAATGTCAGTAAAAGTTACATACTTAAAGTATTCTTCTGTAGGTAACGTCGAATCGGCAAACATTGTTGCATTTGTCCTGTCATCGTAGCACCTGGCTGTGTTCCAGTCGTTATGGCAACCCACCCAGGGTAAACTCGGCAAAGCCGAGAAAGATGCGAAGAGGTACATGATCGACCAGGAAACTATCACATTGTAGTATATTCCGATTATAGAACTTACTACCACCATACAGTATCCGATTCCTGATATAAAAATTTTATGAATGTAAGTAAATTAACATTTCTGCACATTTCGGCAAAATAATTATTATACATGTATATTTGATATTATAAATGTTTTCTACAATAACGGATGTCGTGATCATAACGGTGTACAGTTATTGCTTCGGCAAAGACCTATATCGCCACAACGGCCATATATGATATAACCCCCTCGTTCCTAAACTCACTGCCAAGCATTAGTTTTTTAGAGTATATGTAGCCCAGGCCATATAAATCTAAGTCATACTACGTGTAAGTGCCTCATTTATACAGTTTGTAGGTTGGCATGCTCGTGGTTCAACGCCATTCAGAATCAAATGACAGCGTCGGAGCTTGGCTACTATAACTATCCGACCATCAGAACCTCACATGCCTGTTTATCATAATTTGTGGGGGTTGGGAATTTTGAAGAAGTTGATCTACCCTCTGGCTGATATCATGACATTATTACTACAAACATTTAAATGCGACTTTTAGTGATACATGCCCTCGTTTACGTAAAAGTTTCGAACTTCAAGAGTTGTAAAATTGTAATGTCAATTGATAAATGATGGCAAGTTTAGACATATAATTACGAAAGAGTGACATACCTTTAAACAGTGGGCTAAGCTTCCAAACTCCAATACAACCTTGGCTTGCAAACTGACCGATGGACAATTCCAGGAAAAACAGTGGCATACCAACAAAAATTGTCATGATGACATATGGAATCAGGAACGCACCTATAAGAATAAAATGTTAGCAAAAGCACGATCGAATTTGAATGAGTCGTTATACTTAATTCTACGGAATGTTGTGAAATGAAGTAAGGTATTACTGTCAACAACCATACTGTGTTACATAAAACTTAAGCAAATACTGGTTCTTAATCAACCTCCCTCAACTTCTATCTCTCTCCTGCATGTGTTCGCCATGTCTTTCTGTACCTGGCGCTATGTCTGTATCAAGTCTCTCTCTCTCTCTCTCTCTCTCTCTCTCTCTCTCTCTCTCTCTCTCTCTCTCTCTCTCTCTCTCTCTCTCTCTCTCTCTCTCTCTCTCTCTCTCTCTCTCTCTCTCTCTCTCTCTCTCTCTCTCTCTCTACCTCTCACCTCTCAAACCACATTGAGAATCCATACGACCGTTATTGTTGGGTTCAACATAATTTATAATTATACATAGTCATACGTACCACCTCCATTGGCATAACACATATACGGAAAGCGCCATATGTTACCAAGGCCAACTGCATACCCTAGACACGAGAGTATAAACTCTGTTTTTCTTGACCAATTTCCGCGAACGGGATTTTCGTCTCTGCAGGGGTTGTCCTTACCAGAAATATCTCTTAGTTCCACATCGGTATTGACACTACACTTATCCGTATCGACCTAATATTCAGGGAGAATCGTAAGAGTATTTACTAAAAAATGATATTATTCCGAATAATTTTGTTTGCTTATCAGCTAGCTTTGTCACTCTGCTTTATCTCTTCTCTTCTGGGAGATTATTACACCAAACAAACACTCAGCCATGTACAAACTAGTAATTAGTAATTCAAAAGTAACATTACCCAAAGCTTACAAAGTTTGTGTAACATGTGGGAGTTCGACACCTTTCGTGAGCTGCTGTGCCGAAGTACATGGTATTATAAAGGGAAGGGCCAATCAAATACATTTGCACTTTTAAATAGCTCAGCTTTGTGTTATAAGTCTGCGACTGTTCTGGCCAATGCGCATAATATTTAGAGGTATAAACGCAATTTCCTTTACTTTATGGCAAAATAAACATAATGATGAAAACAATTATCAACCTTTGCATGTACACTTTAATGACCTAAGGTGTCTTGTCACTCTGCTTTATCTCTTCTCTTCTGGAAGATTATCACACCAAACAAACACTCAGCCATGTACAAACTAGTAGGAAGCTCTTTTTTATACTAGTTTGTACATGGCATACTAACAAAAAACTCAAGTGCTCAAAGCCCAGAACTAGAACAGTTCAATGCTTGTCTGCAAATCATGTAAACTGTTTACAAGCTTGCTTTGAATCCATTGATTGGAATGTTTTCTAAGAATCTTCAGCTGATATTAACGAAAAGACAGATGTAGTGACTGCGTACTACATAAATAGATGTACTAAATGCTGTGTTTCAAACAAGACTATTCACAACTATCCAAGGATGTCCGTACAAAACTTACAGTTAAGTCGTTACCTTTCAAATCAAACGACGCCAATGCATACAAAACAATCACAGTATGATCTCGCAAAAGCAAGTAAGTCCGACAAGGAAACGACATTATCATAACAAACTTGAAGACCTATTTAAAGACAAACACTCGTGGCATCTTGGATACACAGAAAGAAGTCGGACCCAGTCGATGATAGTGATGCTATAAGATCCCAGATCTAGATACATTGAACAATTTCTACGCTCGCTTCGACAAAAAGAATTTTGAATCGCTTTTATGTCCAGAAATTAAGCAAGACATTTCGCGCCGTTTACTCAGTATTACTGAGTCGGACATACGGCAGTCCTTCTCAAATGTAAATGCACGTAAAGCATTTGTCATTTATGCTACCTGATTTGCCATCTATGCTACCTGCCATCTATACTGACATTGACTAGTTGTGCGCACGCGTAAGTTTCTATTCAGGTTTAAAAATCCTAGTCTGCTATTGTCACTGGTAAGTTCCGATGCTGCGAGTTCTAGCTAAATACATATTCTTCTTTTCTATTTTTTTCTAAATCTGTAGTAACAAATCGTCCCATAAACAAATTGAATCCCTTTGGAATTAACTTGCGACGACCAAACGAACTGTACAGAAAATCAACGAATGCGTACCCAAGGATACTACAACCACTAACATTCAGGTGTACAGATAGAAAGACGTCCTATTAACGCGAAAGATACGATAACGAACTGGACTTGTTAATTACAAGACTGACAAGTCCAGTGCTTTATCCTATCTTTTGACAGACAATGAACATTGAACTCATGTTAGTTTAGATTCGATTCATAAGTCTGGTCATTTATTGAGACGAGTTCAACTATTAATATTTTGATTACACACATGTACGTAATATCATAACTAGGCAAAGCCCATAAGGTCGCGCAGGGTAGATTCATTTGTGACCGGCTGCCTGGGCCAGGGTTGATACGCTTGATTTGGGTCATTATACAGGGGTATTGACCATCAAAATTTATTTTATTGAATGATATCTAATTATCTGACATGGACGAGAAGTAAAGAAAGTCAACACTCTATGCAGTTGTTGGTTTCAAAAACCATCATAGCCATTAGATTAATATTGTTCATTTTCAATCAGCCAAGTTATCATAGACCCTCCACCAACGTACGTTGGTCTTTGGACAAATGTTTTGTTGACATGTTGCCGAACATCACGATTTCTGAATTCAACTCGATGATTTAGGTATGTTACTGTACCAACAAACATAGGAAAGCAGTTATTCTTCTTAGAACATGTAAAAAAAAATCAATTCTCGACAATATAAATGTCAAAACCACACTTCCACAACCCGGAATCTCAACTGCGCTATGTCATCAGTGGTCCCTATCACTCAGTCCCGCCGTGCGTCAAACTTCCAAATAGTGTAACAATTTCTCCTAGTGGTACAGCGATGCGCCTCGATACTCGTTGCAATGTTACGGTAATCGTGCCAACAAGCCTACTGTTGCAATGCATGGCGATGTTATGTCGCCTATGCTATATGACGACACGGTAGCGCTTGGAGGATGCACGTAGTATATGGAAGGCGCGTGCGTAGTCACTGCGCGCCGCAATGCATCCATGGGAGAACCACCAATTTTTTTCGCATAGAGTATAGTATATACGACGCACATGCGTACTAGTTATCGAGCCGCTACGCTATATATTGACACAGTCGTATACCCCTTACATCAATATTAGTTGTCATTCACTTCTTGTTATCTCTAGTTTTTAGTTATAAAGCATTCTGATTTTAGCCACACCATGAGCAAATTCCCTCTCTTTCTACCCACCGTTTTTCACCCTCTTCCTCGTACAGTCAACCTGCTTTCTAATGTTCATAGCCATAAATCTTTCGAAAGTATCATGGAAAGAACTACATGCCAGGCAGCGTCAGTTGTATAAGGAGCAACGAACGAGTTCACGGCGGATTGTTAAAAGTGTGAGTGTAGATATACTCCATAGACTTATAAGTTATATGAATAAAGCTAACAAGCGCATTGTACTCTGTACTGCAACTTATAAACGGGCAACCATTGTACATACCTGAGGCTGAGCCATAATCAGTTAAACTGGTAGAAACACAAAGAAAATAGTCTTGACGATGATCAAGCACTGTTAGACCGCAGACCTGAATTTGTTCCAAATCTTGAACTTCCAATCAGACTGATCACCGTGACACTGGGTGTACAGGTCTAGGGCGGATATGTTGTTCAATGGCAGTAGTTGTTTGGAATAGTGTAAGAGTTGAATTGAAAGTGTTTGGTGTCGTAGGTGTGGAATGATAGATATTTACATACTGACTCGTGGTCAGTCATTTGTATATACGACAGAGTGTCGAGTGGTAACATGCAGTCATTGAACTCTCCTTGATAGGCGTTCCGTACATAACAATGTCTCTTTTCAGATTGTAAGTTGTTTTCTTGTTATTGTCATCTCTAAGGTTTTCGTTTCTAGTTTTGTGTGTTGGTACATCACGTTCAATACAAATAAAATATTGTAATGGCAATATGTCTTGAATAAAGTAAACTAGTTTAATTTGAATATTAGTGCTAGTGCTATGGGCGGGTTCATGGTATTGACCTAGATCTGAAGAATGACCGCGCTAGTCTGCCTTTACCCTGCCATACATGTACATGGTCTTGGTAACCATAGAAACATGCATGTTAGGTGGGGGTCGTACGGGCTTCAGGGTCATAGTTTAGTGTTTAGTATCTCCAGAAACAAAACAAAATAAAAAACCACAAAACCGGCATTTATATTATATATAAATCACCAATTATTACAAAGTAAATATATATTGTCTCTCACACAACACAAGAGAGTGTGCGTCGATTTTGGAAATGATTGACCCTACCCAGATATTTTACCATAACAACCCATGCAACCTTTGATATCAGAATTTGTAAAGATAAAAACAATGTACATAATGTAAATGTAGGTCAAACAGGTACTACAAAGTACCGTCGTGGCAAATATTTGTACCTGCCGTAATATGAGCCCCTATTAATGTGCTACTTACATTCTACTCACTCCGTCTTTTGTACTGGTCACTAGCGAATAGGTGCATAAGTCACACCCAGATATCTAGGTTATGATGACTTAGCTGAATTCACCCTATAAGATACGACGCTTTCAACATGACTCAGTGATAAGGTGTGGTGCAGTTACTGTTCCCTCGATCATTTCCCCTCCTTGTGTTTCTTCGTTATTACATCATTGCAACCCCAGAACGCATATTCAAACGCATTCAAACTTATCCATGGCAAAACTGAATATGAACTCCTTCTGGAGATATGCAATGCAAAATGGAAGAAAAATGAATTTTGACTGTTCAAATGATGTATGTGTTCATTTCGATTTCATGAAAACTGGTATAATCAACTGTCAGCCCTGATTCCTAGCCATTGATAAGCCATGAAAGGTCATTCCATACGACGAAATAGAAAGCTAAAATAAAGTGTGTTTTTCATGCATGCATATTATCGAAGAGTACAAGATAAGGCATAGGTCCAATAATAATACAAGACACGTGTCAAATAACCTTATAAGACATAATACTCATACTTAGTTATGATTACGAAACAACCCCACAACAAACAAACAAACAAACAAACAAACAAACAAACAAACAAACAAACAAACAAACAAACAAACAAACAAACAAACAAACAAACGAATGAATGAATGAATGAATGAATGAATAAATTAACAAACTACAATAAATAAACAAACACATTACAAAACAGTATCAGCAGTGCACAATATGGCAATAGAGACCATTTCGTAAAAACGAATATAATATAATAATTCTTGTTACACACAAACAATGTTGAGCGATTTGTAACTACTCTGTTGTTCATGTTTGTCAGTATTTATACTTTGTTTATTTGCATTTACTTTTTTTGTTTTTATTTTATATCTATTGTTTGTTTGTTTGTTTGTTTGTTTGTTTGTTTGTTTTCATAAAGTTAACCATCTAAGCCTGAGCCCCCTATGATAATAAGGGTTTTGAGATGGCGTGGCAGCCACCAAAATGTCATTGTCAATCGCATTGTGTCTGAAACCAAGGGCTTTTATCACCCCCACCCCATCCCCCCTTGTTTGTGGGAAGAGCTGAGAAGAGCGCCCACAATGACTGATCGTTCAGTCCAGAATTAGTGTAGAACTGATGTAACTCTTAAGGTTACGTTCTTTATTATATCACCATGACACAACTTCCACCACAAAGATTAAAAATCATTTTGTCCTCAATGCATAAATAGAATTGCTGAAGGCACAACGTAAAATATTTATTACATATTAAGAATAATTACACATATTCTGAAAATTGTTTTCATACCAATTCACACAGCTGCAAATACAAAAGCATAATAATATAGACTGCAACATGTAAAGAAAAAGGCAATATTGAATCTGAAATAAAGCGCTGTTTGTTTTCTTATGTTACTAAAATATTTTTAACCAGCACAGTACTATACTGTCATGTTAGGTATATCCGATGTCAATGTACATGATTACTACTCCATCATCTACTTCATCAAAGTTCTTTTATATGAATCAATATATATATATATATATATATATATATATATATATATATATATATATATATATATATATATATATATATATATATATATATATATATATGAGTTGCAATTAAGTATTAAAATATCTCCAGAACTAATTAACATTTTAGCCCCTTTAATACCAGTCTGTGGTATAACTTAGTGTGAGTCAATCTGGGAACATATTTCGTAAGTTGTAATGTTGACAGTCAAATTGTTTGCGCACTAATTATGTCACACGTGTGTAATGTAATTGTTATATGTGTACCTTCTCCAACCATGTTGTTTTTTTTGTGTCGAATTGTATCAGCTGTTATATATTGTTGCTCCGTTGTTACGTCATAATACAATAAATTGAATTGAATCGTAAGCAATAATCCTAATGATCTCCTTGGTACCATAATAGTAGTCCACCCCTGTAATTGCTTTATTTGTTAAATTATAGTCCATTTTGCCAAGGTGAGCTTTCCATTGTTAAAACAATTCATTTACATCAATGTATGAAAGTTAGAAAAAAACTATAGACATTGAAATAAAAATAATCGACATTCGGAAGCAACTATCTTTAGTTTGTCCCACATTACAAAATAATTTGGGATTTGCCAATATTTCACCAATAGACAACATGGAATCACAGTGTCATATGCATATGGGATGTTTTTTCGCTCGTCGAATTCGAAAATTAAAAAAATCAAATTGTCAGCTAGGATAAAGTATAGTAGCGTCAGTCCTACACGTCTACAGGTAGGCTACTTTAAGCTAATTTAGCTAAACATGGTGAATGCAGCAAATATTCCCCAAGTGGCCACATATTCAGCCTCATCATGTGTATATGTCATCTTGATTATAGGTTGATTATATAATACACAATTGGCACCACCGATCACATCTACCCCAAGTACCACTAGTTTTCTAATTGCTGATTTCTCTCCGTTGTAGTATTATCTCAGCTTTTGTGTTGAAATTGTGTTTAGTGACGTCGTTGACGTCATGGTGACATGGTCGTGGTCGTTAGTATTCCTGGTGTACGATAGGAGCGTCTGATTTATTATTTTCAAAAACAGTGTAAGTCGGAGGATTAGACATGGAAGGATCACCGTCACCACCAACGCCACCACTAATCTCTCGCTCTTGTCCCAATGCATCCATCGGTGGATACCCTGCTTCTCGTCGATGTCGCTCTAGCATCGGTCCCCACTTACTACTTGGTTTGACCGAGTTTCTTAGCCTCTGCATTAATCAGGAGAGAAATAGATTTGATAATAACAAATCCCTTTTAAGTTTTCAATGGGGGGGGGGTGTAACTGTAGATAGATATGGATCGGATAGGATGGGGTACTTCACATATATCAGACGGGGTATAGGTATCATGCTACGTATACCTATACCTGGTCCATTTTTCTGCCAACGGAAAGCAAATGGGGGGGAGGGGGTTGACTAAAATTGTTATGTATTCTTTTGGCAACATGCTATTATCTAGCTATGTCATCGTCTAAGTACTTGAGTATTAAATAACTGTTTATCATTTGAATGTTCTATTACGGCAAAAAGCATTTAAAAAACGATGATAATCATACCAACCTCAAAGAATGATGGTCCCGACTCCTTTACAAGCAGATGGTATATCATGTATAGGAAGAGTGGACTTATACAGGCTGTTGTTATCATCCATGCAATGACTGGGTCTGCCCAGTAAGGGTAGCCAGACAGCGGTTGATAATCAATGAATGTATATATCAGTACACCCTGTGTGTGGGGATATAAAAGAATATTGTTACATATTTGTGGCAATTTACCGGGGGACTGAGTACGCCAGTTAGTCCGTCAATAGACCTTCCTCCCTCAGTACATGCGTCCACCCATCTGCCCGTCCATCCCTCTCCTCTCCCCTGCCAGCCCTTCCGCCCATCAGTCCGTCCACCCATCCATCCATATATCCATTCATCTCCATCTGTTCATCCATTAATCTATCCATCCCCATTCATCCATCCATTCATCCATCCATCCAACCATTCATCGGCCATGCTGAAACTTATTACCAGTAGCAGGAATGGTGCAAATATCATTGGTCCAATCGTTGTGATGTATAGGCAATACCAGTATACTGGTGTCCTATCGCCAACCATCGCCTTGACGTCCCTCAACAGTCGACGGATACCTACATCGAATAATGAAAGAAGTATTGTAATTAGAACATAGTAGTTCGCTGTTTTTTTGTGGTGTGGTGTTGTGTTGTGTTGTGTTGTGTTGTGTTGTGTTGTGTTTTGTTTCGCTTCGTCGTTTCGTTTTATATCGTGTTGTTTTAACCATCTTTAAGCTTTGTTTGCGATCCGTAACTAATGTTTTATCAAATAATAATGATTCAGGTCATATAATATGAAGACTTATAGTAGCTATATAACTAGCTAGTAGGGGAAGTTATTTGAAGGAAATGGATATCTATAACTTAAAGATTAACAACTGGTAGCGTACCATCATAACAGCATTGATCATTTGAGTAACAACTAAGTGTGGTTAAAAACGATTATAAAATTGATAACTTTCATTTACCATAAATGCAACTAATGACGATAATTTCAATCATTGCGATTGGAACGGCTGACATGATAATAGCGTAGGTATCTACAAGAGTAAACCAGTAAACACCACCCTGAAAAAATAAAACCAGTAGAATATGATTGTATATACATACAGCCATGGACCCTATACTGAATCTCCAGAGTCTGTACATGTAAAGTCAACATGAGACAAAAAGAAGGATGTCGTAGTAATACAATAGCTAGCCATACTCAAAATGCATTCTTTCTAATACCATGTCAAGACTGACCAGTACTGTAATATTAACTCTGGTGACAAGTAAAAGAATTCTGAATATAGCTGACAATGGCCAATCATGTAAGTTAAGCCTTCTTTAATATCATATTTCTCATAATTCGAACCCATACGTCGACTGTATCTCTTTGATTCAGCAAAATGTTTAAAATATAACGCCCTCTACGACCGAACCAGAATAAATTGTTATGTCACTTATATGGCAGCATCACAAAAGTGCACATGGGTGATAGTTATCGTCGTAAACCACAGCCTCTTTTACAGCACCGTCCAGTAGTGTTACGAAAGAAAAAACATATCTGGTTTGCGAGGATGGATGAAATACAGACTGTATACCATGAACAGAACACTTATTTTTTATTGAAGATTCTAACAACAAACGTATAAATTTAAAGTTCTACCATGAAAAACATTAAAAAAATAAAAGTAAAATGGCCGCCCCAAGAAAAATGTACATGTTTGTGGTTGAACTATATACTCCTAAAAGCCTATCACTGTTATTGGCTTGGTCATTAGTTGGTACACACTTGAGATATTTATGTGAGAACAAGGGTTTATTTGACAAAGAACACTTTAAATTATGTTTTAGAAACATAGACAACTGACAGCTAACAGTGGAAGTCCGTTGAAGAACATTCACCTTTGAACCTTCCAGTTAAAGGGATAATTCCGTATAAAATGAAGAATCGTGTTGCGTCACTCAAATGCACGGACTACATTTGTTCTCAGTGTTTTAAAACATTAATACGTAAATGTATCCACTACAAAGCACGCATAACAACCTCTCCCCCACCCGTTATGTCCACTGCTTTGCACCTCAGGCATTTCAAGTAGAATGGGTCAGTAATAAAAAAAATGATATAAATCTTTGTTTGCTCTGATCCCGCCTAGTACGGTCAAATACTGTAAACTACTTATATCGGCTTTTTTTACAAGCACATTTAATACAAAGTATGAATATGTTAACCTCCAGTACTGCCAATGGAATAAGTATGATTAGGATGAGTGTGACGTACCTCCGTTACCATAGGCAACCCCAGCAAAAACAAGACCGCGCAAATGCAGCACGGCAAAAGCCACTTGTATCGCCTGGCAAGTTTGCCAACTGTATCAAATTCGTCTTTTACGGCTGTTATAACTGTTTCAATAATGACCACCTGCAAAATATAAAATATTGAAAAATAATTGATTTATGATCTGTTAAAAGACATACTTTGGAGTTTTATAGTATGGCGAATGAGTACACTAAAGACGAACTATTTACCTGTGAGCTCAACCCAACAGCACAAAGCATCAAGAAGAAAAGCACAGACCATAGCGGTGACACTGGTAGTTTTGTCAATGCCTCGGGGTAAGCCATATATGCCAAACCAGCTCCTGTAATAAGATAGAGAAGTAGCTTGAAACTATATAACCAACACACGTAGTCTACTCATGAACTGTGTGGACTCATGGAAAGTAAAATATTTCTCATATTTGTGACAAACACAAATACAATAAAATTATAGTCTCCGAACAAGTTTTGGTACAAGTACGTCTCATGGTCACGTTAGTTTTGATATTAATACTCAATATTTCCCTGCATACAGCAATGACACATTCATATATAAGGATCGACTTATAGAAAACAATCTAAATTTGAAATGTAAATTGGCACTGTATAAACTTGCGATTGTATACCTCCTTTCACCACGGTTTCTATACTTCTACCAGAGTCATGTGCCATGAATCCAAGGATGGCAAAGATGGCAAATCCAGCGAAGAAGCTTGTCAAGAAATTAACTATCGGAATTGTTAGGGAATCTCTGAAACGATAATATTTATTTTTTTATCAAAATAGTAGACATGGGACATCCATTCATAAAAAATGATATATGTTTCATTCATTATTTTCATTCGTCCTTCTATTGGTTCATCTGGATGTCAGTGTACTTTGATAATTTTCTTGAACGTTCTTTACTAGGGATCGTCACCCACGTAGGTACAGACATAGTACACGTACAAATATTCGTTTTAATATATATGTGGAAAGATAAACATATGCAAGGGCTGATGGCGACTCGTAATGAGAATAGCAGGAAAGGCATTCGTACTTATACATACATACATACATACATACATACATACATACATACATACATACATGCATGCATGCATGCATGCATGCATGCATACATACATACATACATACATACATACATACATACATACATACATACATACATACATACATACACACATACATACATACGCACGCACGCACGCACACACACACACACACACACACACACACACACGCATACATACATACATACATACATACATACATACATACATACATACATACATACATACATACATACATGACAAACACCTATACATGAAGAGACACACAAATGTGAACCGTTAACCTACACGTAGATGTTGTTGTGAAATTTGTTATAGCTTGCCATAGCATGAAGGCCACCCATTGCAGCACTCAAGGAGAAGAAAACCTGTGATGCTGCAGCTTCCCACACCTACAGGATCAAATAAACACAAATTTTGTCCTGAACCTGGAAACACGTCTTCAATGCATGAAGTGTAACAAAGTGACTTTGTGAACAGTGAGTAATGCGTGAATAAATCATATAGATTTCAAATAAGTGAATTCAATTTATATCAAATTTTGTCGATAGTCGTGGTTGTGCTGACTGTTTCAAGTTGATCATGTATGTTCAGGTACATATATATTCGGCCAAATAATATATCTCATATCCCCCAGAATAGAATGTTATTCTTTCATACTTGTTGAGCTGGGGATGTGCGTGTGTGTGTGGGGGGGGGGGGGGGGGTACAATACATATTTCAATTTGTGATAGCAATGTGTTAATGAATTCGCACTTACGGATGCCTTCAACAGGTGACTCAAATCTGGTTTCAGGTAGTATTCAATACCCGTGGACGAGCCTGGTAATGTAATGCCCCGGATGAAGAGTACAAGCAAGATAAGGTATGGTAAGGGTACTATCACGTAGGCGGCCTATAAGATTGATTAATAGGATATGTATATGAAGATCAGCAATATATGACAGTCTTGATATATAGTGTCTGAGTTTGCGCATTGTTTGCTTTGATATTGATCTCCGACATCTACTATATAAACCCATCTCATGTCTGTCCACATTGAGTGCTGTATAGGTAATGGCTACTTCCCAGTACGTACCTCACAGTCATAGAGGAATATATTTTGAACCTGTAATCAGTATGCAGACTTTGAATAGTTGTGACTAACACATACATGTACGCGATCATATGTGACCAAACAATCAAACAAATAGATCGAAATTACAGGTCATACAATAATACAGAAATTACAGGTCATATAGGACATTAATCATAATAATCATAACCTTTCATTCTTATATAGGCGTTGTGTTAATACAAAGTCTGAGTACCATGGTAATCGAAATTACCATCTGTGACTTACAGACCAGTCTTCAGATAAAATTAGGATTGCAATGTGCTGATGTACTATTCCATAGTGGGGATGAGGTTCTACACCATACACCACGTGTGTCTGTATATGTGTGTCTGTCTGTGTGTGTCTGTGTGTGATACACGCATATATATGAGTGCCATCTCAGACTGCTATAATAGTATCCTTTGGTGTCATTCCACGATTCATGATATTAGTAACTAGGCATTTGTATGTAGTGAATACATGAGCAAATAATTGTTTCGGTATTTTGTGTAGCTTCCATATTTCGCTATTCTATTCATCTAGGAAAACCACCCCTAAAATTGTTTCTTATAACATAACCGTGTAAGGAATTCATTGACATCAAAATTTACCTTGCCTATGGACTTAATTCCCTTCACCAGGACCAAAGCTGTGACTATCCATGCTAATAACAGACATAGTGTTAAGTGCCATCGAAGGGCGCCCGTTTCTTCAATGCCGCTCGAAATCTTAAGAACATAGAAACTGGAGGAAAATAGACAATGTTTCTGATATATAATATTCTATACTCGTCTCATTGTAGAGATTTGCAAAATATTATCAACCTTGAAAACACAATGACAGACATGTACGCCAGGGCATATAAACAATTTGTATAAGATTCCTGTATAAATGAATGTATGTCTATATACACTGTGTATGTATGTATGTATGTATGTATGTATGTATGTATGTATGTATGTATGTATGTATGTGTGTGTATGTATGTGTGTGTATGTATGTATGTATGTATGTATGTATGTATGTATGTATGTATGTATGTATGTATGTATGTATTTGTATGTTATGTATTGAATTGACGTTGATTCGTGATTTTGATTTACAGAATTCAAATGTACATACATTACAGTAGCAATGGCAATGTCAGTAAAAGTTACATACTTAAAGTATTCTGTTGTAGGTAACGTCGAATTGGCAAACATTGTTGCATTTGTCCTGTCATCGTAGCACCTGGCTGTGTTCCAGTCGTTATGGCAACCCACCCAGGGTAAACTTGGCAAAGCCGAGAAAGAGGCGAAGAGGTACATGAACGACCAGGAAACTATCACATTGTAGTATATTCCGATCATAGAACTTACTACCACCATGCAGTATCCGATTCCTGATATAAAAAATGTAAGAATGTAAGTAAATTCACATTTCTTCTGTGGTGAATGTAGCACTTATAATCCACATTTCGGCAAAATACATATTTAGTTAGTATTCATGTCTTCAATAGTACAATGAAAGCTCATCTGTGCAAAATTTCAGTCTAAGTAAATAGGTTTGGTGAGCTAATTGTAAATTTCGGTGCCATATGAAGTTAAATACATGTCCATTGCATATTTATAAACTTAATTTAATGTCTTCCACAATCGTGGATGTCATGACCATAACGCTGTACAATTCTGCTTTTGACAAAGACCTATATCGGCACAACTGCCACATACACCCCACCTCCTACATAAAGTCACTGCGAAGCATTAGTATTTGTAGGGCATAAACCATTAAAGCATTCTCATAGAAACCTAAATCCTATTAATAATTCCTAATTGATACAGCTTGTTGGTTGGCATACTCGTGGTTCAACGCCATTCAGAATCAAATTGCAGCGGCGAGCTTGGCTACTATAACTATCCAATCACCATAACCTCACAAGACTTTACCATAACTGGGAATTTTGAAGACGTTGAACCTACGCTTTGACCGATATCTTGACATTATAACTACAGACATGTACATGTGAATTTTAGTGATTATATGCCCTCACTTATGTAAAAGTTTCGAACTCCAAGAACTGGCCGGGTATATAAACGATGACATAAAATGTTAATGACATAATTACGGAAGACTGGCATACCTTTAAACAGTGGACTAAGCTTCCAAACTCCAATACAACCTTGGCTTGCAAACTGACCGATGGACAATTCCAGGAAAAACAGTGGCATACCAACAAAAATTGTCATGATGATATATGGAATCAGGAACGCACCTATAAGAATAAAATGTTAGGAAAACCCCTATCAAATTCGAAGAAGTCGTGAATTCTAAGGAATGTTGTGAAATGAAATTAGGTATTACTGTCAATAACTGTAAAGTGTTTAGCAAATACGTCTTCTTCAATCTCCCTTAACTTCTGTCTCTCTCCTGTATGTACTCTCCCTGTCTCTCCCAACCTGGTGCAAGGTTTGTATCCAGTATCTTTCACGCGTGCTGTCTGTCTGTCTGTCTGTCTCTCTTTCCCTCCTCTGTCTGTCTGTTTGTTTGTTTGTCTGTCTGTCTGTCTCTGTCTGTCTCTGTCTGTCTGTCTGTCTGTCTGTCTGTCTGTCTGTCTGTCTCTCCCCCTCCCCCCCCCCTCTCTCTCTCTCTCTCTCTCTCTCTCTCTCTCTCTCTCTCTCTCTCTCTCTCTCTCTCTCTCTCTCTCTCTCTCTCTCTCTCTCTCTCTCTCTCTCTCTCTCTCTCTCTCTCTAAAACAAAATTTAAGAATCCATACAACCATCATCATTGGGTTCAACATTATAGTTATACTTGACCATACGTACCACCTCCGTTGGCATAACACATATACGGAAAGCGCCATATGTTACCAAGGCCAACTGCATACCCAAGACACGAGAGTATAAACTCAGTTTTTCTTGACCAATTTCCGCGAACGGTGTTTTCATCTCTGCAGGGCTTGTCCTTACCAGAAATATCTCTTAGTTCCACATCGGTATTGACACTACACGTATCGGTATCATCCTAATAGGGAGAATATATATATATATATATATATATATATATATATATATATATATATATATATATATATATATATATATATATATATATATATATACATATATATATATAAAATAATAATAATAATAATAATAATAATAATAATAATAATAATAATAATAATAATAATAATGAACGCCCCTCTGCGATCATCAGACTAAATCAGTTGATACGGTCTGAATGTTCATGTAGATTTTATATATAATATTCAATGAAACAGAAATGTCACGATGAAAAGTGTACGCGCCACGTTAATGTTAAGAATACGAAGGACACCATATATAGCGGTAACATGTTTTTAAAATGTCTGGTTTTCTTGTTACCTTTGTTCATGAACTTAGAAGGCAACAAATCAAATATGTATGGGAAGGCGGCGATTACCCGGAACAAAACAAACGACACAATACGATGGACATAGAGGTAAATACAGACATCTAGCCGCTTTCAACACATCAAAATTTCCCCAGATTGGGTTCTCGCTAGATAAGAGGTCATTGTAAATTATAATAATAATGTCGTATTAACAAGGTCAGAATGACTATAAATTAATAAAGTGGATTTTCATTTCTTCTGAGTCCATGGTCTATATGAGTATAAATTTTATTTTCGTCACCAGTAGAATAAAGCTGTCAGACTATAAATAAACCCTAAATGTAGAATTATGCATCGCGATTAGGGATCAAGTTTCTTGAAAGTCAAAGTTCTTCATTAAAAATGTCTTCAAACGTTTCCATATTATGAAAGCTTGTTCCTGTTCCTCTTTCAATAATCGAATAAAGTTTGGAGATATCACAGTTTTGTTTTAAAGGAATTCGACTATCTTTTATAAGGTATTTCGCAATAGTGTTACCAGTATTCGGCGACCACGTTGAATTCTAAAAGGGCCTGGGTTTTGATCATTTGGAATTGTCATTTATACTCCTATTTCAAAACTTTGGACATGGAATCCTGATTTTGTTCTTAATGTTATTGGTTCTAGGGTTATTGAACAGAGGTACATCAAATCTTTAAGATTTTCTATCCTAAGCTATGTACTACTGGTGTCTAGTTTATAACACACATGTACAAATACAATTGCATGCACTTTATGTATGATAAATACAACAAGAACAACAAAAACATATTTTTCACCAGTGTGAATATTTTTGAATAAGGGTGTAATTGCAATCAAGTTGAGAGTAAATTGACTGAACATTACTGGTTTATTACACCAGTTTTTTAAAAATGTTATGGACTGTGACGCAGCGGACAAGTCCCTTCATGGACTTTTGTATGACCCCATTGATTGAACACCGCTATATTTCAACACCGTTGACATGAAGCTGCTGGGGTACTGAAGTGGTTAGGTGTCATACAACAACAAAAATACACCATACACGTACACCCGAATGGCAAGGAGCTATATATAGGCATACTCAATAGATGATGAAGCAATTTTAATCCTATCTATTTGATCACATTGATATCACTACTCGAATGATAACATATGGATGAGGTTGAACAAGCCTTCAATCGCAGACGTAAATCCAACGGCAAAAGTATTGTGCAAATTTGAATGATGTATATAAATATTTATCAACAGATATGGCCGCCATTCGACCATGATTTGATTTTTGTCGCAAAACAAAATGGCGTGCATATGTTCCACATAGTATGTCACCTTTGTGCTAGGTTTGGTTGAAATCGGTTAGTGCATGACAGACATATGAGGGTGAACGCACACACGGACGGACGGACGGACGGACGGACGGACGGACAGAACCCTCCTGGCGGTGCCCGTCGGGGACTACAAATAGACCATGGACGAGACCCATCAAATTTGATATTGTAAGGGTATACTTACGGATGCAAGGAATATAAATGTGATAACTCGCTTATAGATATAGAGGGGAAGGTGCATACACTGTACTTTAACATTTTACAGTATGGCTCTATATGATTATCCTATTCTTTGCCAACAGAAATGTGATCGATGTTAAACTATATGTTATTTGGGAGTTATTAATATCAAAACACAGAACGACAAGGCTGGCATTGTTATTTGATATTTGTTTTTAGTCATAATGCCGTCACAAAGTTGTCTCCGAGAAAACACAGTGACATTGACATGCATTATTGCATGAGAGCGACTGTCAGCACGGAGGAATGTGTACACTATACATCGTTCAAATAAAGGAGGTCGTGGGGTTTCATGTCAACAATCCAAAGTTTCTCAAACATATTGATATAAAATGACTTAGCATTTGCTATATTCCAGTCAAGAATCGATTGATCTATTAGAAGTTTAAGACGAATACCTGGTTCCACTGATAGCCTTGCATCGTACCGTCTGTGGAGAGTTTTTCTGTGGCTGCAGTTCAGAAAATTGTGTGACTCCAAGCATCAAGGAACTGCCCGAGGAAAAAATTACAGACGTCAATTGTTTACCTACTATATATATATATATATATCACATGTCGACCACAAAACCAAATGTCAACCCACAAGATTGGTCACCAATCACCAAACCACCCCAGATAACCCTGGTGCACTTAACGATAAGGTTTTCTCAATTTCTCTAGATCTTGCATTGTTTATAATCGTTCATATTAGGTGACACTCGTACTCCTTCCCTCCAAAATATCTAGCCTCTCACAATATTAACCCACGCTCCAATCTATACTGAAAATTTGTGTGTGCTATATTTTGCCAATTCTCCCTACATACGTTTCTTTCCTCCAATTATTTCATAATAAATCAATATATCCTACAATACAATAGCCTAATCAAAATGACACTTATCACTTTTACGATCTTTTCATAATAAATCGATGTACGACTACGACAACCCAACAAAGTAATGCCACTCCAAAACAGGTTTTATTTTTCACCAGACGACATACATCCGAAACTCATCATTATAAATTAAGATTTAAATGATTGTAAAGAGTTACCGGAAAATTTCAACGGCATAAAAAGAGAATGTGGTCAGAGGGGATTTCATTTAATAAGGCCAACTATACTTATGAGTCCGGGAAAGGTCGGTCAACTGCGTTTTTGTAAGCCCCACAGTCATTTTGGTGACTCAATATGGAGACTAACCGTCACGAAGCGCCATCAACGTCTGTATTAGTGAAGCCCTGAACGTAAATCCAGGTCTCTTTAAATTATCGACTCATGTTATATAATAGTGGTGTGGTGTCAAGAGAGATCTTCTATGTGGATCTGTAAATGATTTTGTTTTTTGAGATGAGGGAGGACTCTGGGAGGTATACCTAATAATATAGGGAGTTTTTTCAGGTTGATTGTAACTGCAATGTTCAGTGACATTTCTTCACCTAAGATCGCAGATAACAACGTGTTTTTTACAAACACTATAGCTATATGCGTATGTTGAGTTACGCTAAATTTAAGTTATGATGTAAACTTATGAAGTATTTAAGTCTATATATATAGTTATTATATATATCAAGTTGTTCTCAGAGGTCATTATTGACAAAGTTTAGTGTGAGGATTTCGCCATTCTGTCATAGGCACGAGTTGGTAAATGAGGGATCGGTAGATTTTAAGGCGAATGCCCGTCACATCACATGAAACCACAGCACAGCACAGCACAGCAATCTCGCCGCATCACACAAAGGCAATTGCAAAAAACAAGACACAGCACGCCTCATCACAACCACAACACTGAACATATAAGTGAAAGAAAGACAGTTTCATAAATACAAAAAGGTGAAGCTTTGGTAGTCATGGTAGCCAATTAATCTTTATTTCTTGATTTACCTAAAATATTCCATTCGTGGCATTTTTGTGAGATAGTATGCTTACAATATTTCAAATGTTGTCTTAAAATAACACAGAATGTGCGCTTACGTGTATTCAAAACTTAAATTGTACCACTGGGGTTGAACGTATGATTCGCGTCAGATTTGCTGCGTGTATACAAGTAAATATGAATAACATATGTCCGAGTCTTCGGGGAATATATTCCGAAAATGTATTAGCCTCTACAGCTTCAAAAGGAAGTAACTTCGCCATACTACCCACACTACAAACTGAAAATCTAAAAGTATGATAAAATGTCGTTTCCGTGACCCCTGAGAAACTTGTGTCACATGACAGGGCATTTGATGTCATGATGGGTGAATGGTTAGCGTGACCGGCTTGGAATCTACAGGTTGCAGGTTCGAGCCCTGTCGCTGCCTGCTGTTTGTTTCTGAGTGGCTAAAGTCCTTGGGCAAGATTTGAACCACGACTGTGGTTCAGTCAACCCAGCTGTATAATTGGGGACCTGGTAGTATGTAGGTTGCAATGTGAAGGCTTTAATCCTATGCGCTGAATTGGCTGCAATGGATTGTATGCTCCCCGGGGAGTTGAGGAAGACTAAAGGGCCGTTGTGCCGTTCTGATCCGAGCCAGGGGTAATAAATTGTAAAGCGCTTTGAGCACGGTGTGGGAAAGCGCTATATAAGAACCCAACATTATTCATTATTATTATTATTTGAAGGCGGTTCGCTGCTACTAATTGTGGTTGAGATTTAAGCCTAGCAGATAAATGAGCGTGATGGAATGAAACATCTCCTAATAATGTCTTCGATACAATATTTCCCACAAGAATTTTTAAACTCAAATTTTGCCTTTTGGCGCGTGTATTTTACTTTAAAGTAATTAACGTAAGTACATATTTTGTAAGATTAATCAACAGGTGTCAACATTTTTATTTCATAATGATCAAATTCACGGAATAAGCCGGAAAATTTTATTCACCCTGTTCCGTATCATTATAGAATTTTGGGCAATAGTTAAACGCAATCAATTGCAATATAGCAAGTACATTTCTATATTTTTGTAGGAAAGATCGATATTAAAAACCTGACACACAGCAGTTACTAACAAGTCGAGTGGCATAAGCCTAAATGCAATTAACAGTACTATAATAATTAGACCACTATAAAATATATGTAGGTCACACTTTCAAAATATGAAGGCTCTTTGGTAGTGAAGTTGAGTGTACAAAAATAGACAGACTGGAATCTACAAGTCTTAGGCTGGGAACATGTCAGCTTTTGGTTCATTTTGAAAAACTGGCGACACTCAATATTTTTATTTAGCATTTTGTCAAAAAACCGTACACTATTTCAAGCGATTTCCGTTGAACGATAAACGCCGGTCTGATAAGACGGGTCACCGGGTCCGATATGTCCCTCGCCATGTAGGGGTTTACTGGTGTCTACAGGATCGTACCCTGCTTCCTTTCTGTGTTCGGCTAAAAGTGGTCCCCAGTCTTTCCTTGGTCTCACGGAATTTCGTAGACGCTGCGAGATAGAATGAAAACGTATAAACATATGTACCAGTACGGGTGTTTAGTATCTGATGGTCATTCGGTCGTCAAAATATTAGTGAATAAAAACTCGTGTTTAGGTATAACCTTCGACAAATCTAAGATGTACACCAGAAATTATTTATTTTTCGTTTGCTTGTTTATTTATTTATGTAAGTAGGTAACTTAGTTATAAGTTAGTTACACGTAGTTAGTTCGTTATTAGTTAACAAGTTAGTTAGGTGGTAATACAGGTAGGTGGGTACAGTAGGTAGGTAGTTGGTAAGGTAGTTGGTAAGTTAGTTAGTTAGTTGGTAAGATAGTTAGTTAGTTAGTTAGTTAGTTAGTTAGTTAGTTAGTTAGTTAGTTAGTTAGTTAGTTAGTTAGTTAGTTAGTTAGTTAGTTAGTTAGTTAGTTAGTTAGTTAGTTAGTTAGTTAGTTAGTTAGTTAGTTAGTTAGTTAGTTAGTTAGTTAGTTAGTTAGTTAGTTAGTTAGTTAGTTACGGTTAGTTAGTTAGTTAGTTAGGTACACGTTGGTGGGTACGTGTAGTTATGTAGGTAGGTCTAGGTAATTAGTTAGGTAGACAGGTAGGTAGGTACATGTAGTATTCCTCCACAATTGAAGTAGTACAGTTCTCCATCATAACACTTCTGATACCATCCGTCATAACATAATATGAAGCTACATCAACTTAAAAGATGAAATTAATTCGAACCCAATGTCGACCCGTGCAAACATTTCTATAATTAGAATACATACCGCGACAAATGATCCCTCTTCCTTAAATATGAGGTGAAAGATACCATAAAAGACCATAGCACTAGACGCTGTCATTGCCATTAGCCATGCTACGACAGGATCTGCCCAGTAAGGATACTCATAACTTCCAAGTGTCATGGGTGTGTAGTCAATGATGAAATATACAAGAACGAACTGAAACAGGGAAAAGAGAGCTGAAATATACTCCATTCAATCAAGTTGGTATGTAAAAGAACTTAGCATGTCTAGTGCGAAATACAAACTTTGGAGGCACCCAAACGGCTTATAGTATAGTAAATTGAATATACGACTTTCACAGGTATGGCTTTTGTTTGGTCTGTTTTTCTGTTGTTTTTATTCGTTGCGTTTTTCTTGCACTTCGTTTCATTCTATATACTTTTGTCTTCGTTTTGTTCCTTCTCCAATTTTCATCTTTTTGTCTCATAATGTTTCAAAACGCATAGTTTCATCCAGTCTAGTCTAGTCTCGTTTCGTTTCGTTTATTCTCGGATCGGATCTGATCTGATCGTTAAGCCTCAGTTCGTTTCCGCTATTTCCAGTGGCTGAGATCTAACGAGAGACGACATTACCCGCAACATCTGTAATCATCGTGACCATGAAACAACAGTAGTTTTTGAAATCGAGAAAACATGAATCAAAATGATGATTAAGTACTCACTGTCAACACAAATGGAGCCAGAAACATGGGTGCAAATGCAGTTATGTACATCATAGTCCAATAGATCTGGGATCGATCTCCCACCATTGATCTTACGTCACGTAGGAGTGTTCGGAATCCTAATCACAGACAAAATATAACAAAACGGTTAATATGAAGGAAAGCTTAGGTGACAAACACAAAGTGAACAACACAGTCTTGTAAATTAATTGCAACCCGGGGCGAACTTGCATTGTAAAACGTATAAGTAAAAATGAAAATAATGTCAACTTAGAAATCATTTATCCCAATACTATTATACATTTTACTTTTATCTATATTCATCAATCATGTATAGTAGTTACCATGATTCGACATCACGTACCCATGGATGCCAGTCCATTGTGTGATTCGCACAACTTTGACTTTATCCTATCTTTTGAAAGACCAACAGTGTACAGTCGAGATAAGTACTTTATACTTTGTATAGAAAGCGCAATTTAAATAGGACAAAGAGATAAACGTACAAAGATAACGATTAAGATTGGCAGATAAACAAGCATAATTGATTGGCTGACTGACTCATGACTGACTGACTGACTGACTGACTGACTGACTGACTGACTTATCCACCCAGTCACCAAGTCACTCACTCATTCATTCATTCATTGTAAACCGTAAATCCATCCAACACATTCACTCACCATGACCAATCAATCCCACCCACCCACCCACCCACCCACCCACTCACTCACTCACTCACTCACTCACTCACTCACTCCTCGGCGAACAAGAAAGACAGATTGAATTGAGTTACAATAATGTAATTTAAACTATCGACTTGAAAACCTACATATACAAATGTAGTTGATTGCAGTTGTTAAACAACAGCTCCTCTCTGACGACTTTCAAGCAAACTAGTATGTACTCACCGCTGAACAACTGTAACTGTGTGTAGAATAGGAATACGTTACTTTGTATATTTTGTATAACTCTGTATCTTGTACTTACCATAGATATATGTGACAACAAGAAGCTCTGCAAGTCCAAGAATTAACATAGAAATACCTGCTGCATAGTTGTCTTGTAAAGCAAGCCAGTAGATTCCAGCCTACGGTAGTACAGAAATACAGTTCAAAATTTACTTTTATTCAAAACTTTGATGCTCCGTTATTAGCCGTTAAATGTTGAAACATAATATCACAGCTATCTGATATAGATTCTAAAATGTAACTAGACCATAAAAGTCGTTATGTGAGTCAGGATCAACGTACCACCTAATATATTACGTACTCATTCGAGGAAAAATCACGTCAGATTTATTTCTGCCTTAGTACTGTAACACTTATATTCCTTATTGCTGTCAATTTACATATGATCTGTGTGATTAAAATAATACAACTTGCCAACATATTTAACTTTGAAACCTTGTTGAGAGAATCCCTTCAGCACGTGGTGTTATGACAGTATTTGACTTTCAGCAAGGCTTTGTGGGAAAACCTTGCAGGAAATGACATCACATGTGTTTACCGCAATCTATCATCATAACATGTCATTTCCTGCAAGGTTAACGCGGTACGTCCACAAACATTTCCCTTGAACTTGAATACTCAATCCGTGTCTTATTGACGACTTACAACGAAATATTTAAGAGATGACAGGGTCGTCATAACAACAAACAGCGTCATTACAGAATGATTTATACACACGTGATGCAATAAATGTATAACTTACATCAGAGACGTGAATTAAACCGAGTGCAAAGAAAAAAATACAGATAGCGAGAGGCAATACCCATCTACACGATTTCAGTTTAGTTCTAAGAATTTCGAATTCATCGAATAGAGAAGTTACCACGGTTTCCACCATCACAATCTGAGGGCAAATGAAATAGGACAAAATTTGTCAGATAAATAATAATAATAACAACAACAACAACAACAACAACAACAACAACAACAACAACAACAATCGTGATACGTCTTCACATTACTGTTAACTGGTGTTAAACGCCAAAAGTCATCTCAAAACACAGGAGCGGTGTTTGTTTAATGTACGTCGACTGACATCCCAGAAATACTATATACAGACGTAGCATAGCACATTTGATATAACTTGACAATACAACAGTACCCCGCTCTACTTGGAAAAGAAAAACAAGTCTTACCAATGATCCCAAACCGAGGGTTATCAACATGATGAAGAAAAGTATTGCCCACAAAGGCGATATTGGTAGTCTTGACAACGCCTCTGGATACGCTATGAAGGTTAGACCTATGCCTGTGAGTTGGGGATAGAGGGAGAAAAAAAGGGTCTTATTAAAATGAGAATTATTAAATTAAAATGGATAAGTTTTGATTTGTACATAATTGTTCAAATGGATATTTTTATAAAATTTATAAAATTATATACAGGCAACATCAATTTTAAATTGTAACAATCATCATACGTTTAGACATTAAGCATATTGACAAGAACGACGTTTAGTTGGTTTTAAGGCCACTCTCTTCACTCATGAATTACTCACACTATGATCGATGAGGGATAAAACACCGTCTGGCGGTCAAGCTAATCTCCATTAAGGTAACTAAACTATTTAGTAGATGTTGAAGATGTAGTTTAACGACTGACCTGAATCAACCACTTCAGATACTTCCTGTCCCGTCTCATAAGCCATGAAGCCAAGAATGGAGAATATGGCAAACCCTGCGAAAATACTAGTACCACAGTTTAGAAGTGGAATGATTGCTGCGTCCCTGCAAAACAAATACACGAAGTTAATGTTCTTTCTTCACCTCTCCTCTCTCCGTATGACATATAACAGTTATTGGCATCAATGTGTCATTATGATCGAATCATAGCCAGTGTAGTTTATTCAGATTTCGTCAACTCGGAGACCTACCCTGGAGGAGTCCCATGTTTGGTTGTCATGGTAAGATAAATATAACTTTAGTGTAAATCTTTAAGACTCGGTGTGTACCGATCGAGTTGGCGTTTCCAGTCATACTAGTAGCAGTGGTACCCCCTAGTCTTTGAGAATACTTTCAAATGTAACATTGTATGGGGGAATTGATTGTTACTCACAAATAAACGTTGTTGTGAAACTTGTTATAACTTGCAACCACGTGAAGCCCACCATTGGCAGCACTCAATGAGAAGAAGATCTGTGCCGCTGCATCTTTCCACACCTACTTCAACATCAAAGGAGATTAAAAACAAAATCGACGAATAATTTTCCTATCAATTATAGTGAGCATCTCCAATTGTCACTCTTTTTATTTTAGAAGCGCTTCAATGTTTTCTGATTTTGAATAAAGACGAATATCAGAAGTAAGGTTTCAGGAGTTTCTCTGAATAATTTTTTATAGTCAAAGGTTTTGTTATGATTCAGTTATTGTGGTGTATTATGGTCCACCGTGGTAGAAATCAAATTATACTGATTCCATGCCAGAGATCTGAGGAAAGTTTTGAATTGAATACAAACATTATAGATTAAATATAAATTGAATATATTTAGTCAAACAAATTCATCCAATGTCTTAATAGTACACACACACATGTACACACACACACACACACACACACACACACACACACACACACTCTCTCTCTCTCTCTCTCTCTCTCTCTCAGTTCTCGTCGTTTAATATATGTAGAATTCTTCTGAAACAAAATAAATTATTTTCCTTCTTCACGATGTACTTTCAATTTAATAACAGGTTAGGTGTGACTATATTAATAACCTCAAGCCACAGACTGTGTCAGGTTTTTTTTCAAATACACAGAGTGACTTACCCTGGCACTTTTTAATATCTCCCAATCTGCACTCATGTAAAATTTGATACCCTCGGAAGATCCTGGAAGAGTAACACCTCTGATCAGCAATATAAGTAAGACGACGTATGGGAAAGTTGCTGTGAAGTATACCACCTGAAAACGATATTGAAGTACAACAAAAGTTCAACCAATTGAATACTATATTGTGATGGTCGCATACCTATCACTGATATTTAGATATCATATACCAATAGTTTTCGTCGCCTAGCAAGGGAAAACACGAGTGACCTAGGGGCTTTGAAAGGGATACGACAGACCAAAAACCCATAGGTTTCAGTATTTTCTGGCTGAATGAAGAAATATATTGCATTTTAGAATAGTTACAAATGTAAATATACCCACGTGACAGCAAGTTATGAGAAGTTTCGATTTTGATGTTTTGAAACGTATTTTGTGACGTCGAACTACCAACGCTCATGTTAGTTTTTCGAACGCGTTCAAGTAATCCACGCTTTCTACACATTACAGAATATATTATTATAGTACACACAGACACGTATACACCCTAATCAAATTTAAGTTCTTTCTCCCTTGCTGTGACAATGGATGTATATACAGCGATCTAATACATCCATGCCGTGACTGGCATAATGTTAGCCATTTATTATAACAACACTGCTCTGTATATGATTTCTCTTTATCCTTGAATTCTTGTCATCGATGAGTCTGTAAGGTACGCCGTGACGGGGCGCCCTCACACATCGGTCAATCCATCCCAATGTACTAGAGAGGAGGCCGGTGAGGACAGAACGTCACGACGTATCTTACAGTCTAGTCATCGATAATATAAGCTTATATTAGATTACATTAGATTTTGAAAAATTCTCCATCATGTTTTTGTTGCAAAAATGAATGAATGCTATCATGACGTCATTTGAAACGCTTAAAAAAATACGCCATCGAATCATTTGCGTCATTTTTGGTTACCATGGGGTATCATATGACCGCCGATAGCTTGGTATCAGTGAATGGGTGAACGCTAAATTCATATATATATATACATCCATCTAGGTTTTCTAGCAAGGGTGCTTTTTGTTTGTGGTACGAGTGATCATCGAAGCAGTAAACATAACATATAACTGCGACCTCTACTTACGAACATTATTGGAGTTGGTTGCTCATATAATAGATATAATGGCCATAAAAATGATCATAAAGACAGTCAGACAATAGAAAAGGATAGAATAAATTACTTTTCCGACGGACTTTATACTTTTGACGACAGCCAGAAAGGTCAAAAGCCAGGCCACAAATAAACATAAACTCAAATGCCATCTGATTTCGTTGATGTCATCTATACCAGACGATTTGTTCAAAACAAATATACTGAAACGAAAAAAAAAAGATAAATAAAGAAGTCATTAGGTTAGGTGAATTCTTACACCTGGAGTAATACATCATCGGACTATTTGTCAGGCTTCTGAATCAACCTGTTTATATTCTATGAGGATCTTTGTCGGTGGCCAAGTGGTTAAACCACTTCGCTTTTACCACTGCGGCTGGGGTTCGAATCCATTCAGGGTTTGATTAAATTTACCACGTGACGCTGAAAGTAAGAAGAATGTCATTCTGTTTGATTATACCGAAATACCGAACAATGATTACTTTGGGTTCCTCCTGCATTAACACTGAACCCAGAAGGGGTGGCCCTCACTTGACTTCTTGGGAGACAAGTGTTTATATACCTGAAGAATTATCCAGTAAAAAGAGTATTATTATTATAGTACAACATTCACTACACAGTAGTCCTTTCCATGGTTTACACTGTACGGAGAGGTTGGCCACCAAGTTAGGGCTGTCAGTAATGGTTGTGTTCTGAGACCGCCATTGGGAGTAAACAGGTACTTATATGAAAATATGTCAATAAGAATAGTTATTTATTATTGTAGTGATATATACTGCCACGATAAATAATAATTGAGTCATATTGACTCAATGTCTGAGTGTAGACATAACTGGTGTATTTATAGTATAGTATAGCATAGTATATTTTATTTGAGATAATAGAAAATTAAAATATAATATATTATATAAAACACTAAACTACAGTATTGAAGACAAAGATAATTATGAATTAGAGAATTATATTAGACAACTGGAATCAGTGACCGGTACTATGTACTTTTTTAGCGCCATATCACAAACGGGGAACACAGGAGAGGTTGTTTTGAGAATTTTTCTTTTGCAGTCCAAACAATGAATATATTCTGGGCTTCGCAGATGCACATCACTGTGTACTCTCTAGACCAAATTGGCCTGGACTTGGCCAAGAGATTTCTCGGTGATACACTCTCGAGTTACTGTTTCGAGTGTCGTGAGTACGGTCCAGGTCCCTGGGCTACCATGCATGTAAAGCTTCGTTATTAGATAGTACCATCAAGACAAGTCCCTGAACTAGTAACTTATCTTGGTGATAATTTCACCAGTGAAACTGAGATGACCTAACGGCGAAGAAGACAGATAGTAGAGTGGATATTTTTGTTAATTTTTTTCTCTCAGAGTATTGAGTGAATTGATTGAAGTATAATAGGACCACTCAGCCATATTCACCCAATAGCGACTGATACTAATGTATGACATGACGTAATCCTATTAAAACGTCACTAAACATAACGTGTTAACTTACTTGAAGTACTCCTCGCTTGCACTGGTGACGTTGGTGGCGTTCGGCGATATCGTCGAAACGTTATCCCTGTTGTCAAAACAATTGGCCGTATTCCAATCATTACCACATCCAACCCATGGCAGACTTGGTATGGCGGTGAAGGAAGCAAAGGTGTAGAACACGGCCCAGCACATGACAACGTTGTAATATATAGCGACGAGTGAGCTCAGTGTTACCATACCATAACCTAAACCTATAATCGAGACACAAGTTTACAAAATGTAATTTCGCAAGACCGAGTTTGGCCAATCGTGTGCATGTACCTCAGTGCACACGAACGTACATTGGACTTGAAGAAGATTATTGCATTGGGGTTACAAACACTGGTATGCAACATTTAAATTGGTACATTTGCCATTCCCAGCTCTTTCCAATACTATACTATAGTATTGTTGTGCTGTCACTTGCAATCGAGGAGTGCGAGTCTTTTATGACTTAAAATTGAATCCATGCAAACGATTTTACAATCAGAATCCCCTGGTTTTTTCCTATTTTAATAAGTGAAAAAACCACGTCTGTCAATCTCGATTACCCTATAATATGATTAATCAACAGCTCAAAACATATATATCCCATTTTCTATAATTAATTACAGAAGAGTCCGACGTGATCGACTTGACAGACCGCCCGTTCTCAAAACGTCGACACATGTGCAGGGCTGATATTACAGATAGACTTACCTTTAAAGAGTGGAACACACTTCCACACAGCAATACATCCTTGACTAGAAAACTGTCCCAGAACGAGTTCAATGAAGAAGACAGGCATACCAACGAATATTAACATAATGAAGTATGGTATCAGAAACGCTCCTAGGTTGCAAAACAGTGAGAGACAACGAAGAGTCACAATCTCGTTTTTCAGTAATGGCAATGGAAGTAGTCATGGCGAAATTGATATATCGTCTTTTGGTACAATATTTTGTTTTCGCAAGTTTTAATTTATAGTACATATATGGTGCATTTTTCAACATAAAGAAATGTTCCTGTTGTAATATAAAGGATCGACATATCTGTCCATTTTTCATTTCACATCATGACTTTTCACTGTACAATAAAATGATTGTACAGCAAAACCGTAACGCATGCGCAGCTGTCCGGGATTCACATACTCATGCCACAGGGTCCCACGCTACGGTACAAAAACCGAGCCAGTTGTTACTTGTAAGGACAGCCTCTCAAACAAAACTTTGGTTTTTGTGCAAAAAAGGCCCATGGTTGATTGCCTGACGCCTTTTGTTCCTAGTCAATTCAGCAAATACATTCAATATAGTGATTGGAACGTGGGATGGATCAGAGAATTTACATGGTGATTGCCATGGCGACACATTGTGTAAACTTTGTCAAAAAAACAAAACGTGTTTCAATGATTCGTGCATGCATATAGGCCGATCACTGAACTCTGACTAACTTCGACCACTACGCAATGTACAATTTTAATGATTAAAACCCAACCATTTATTATTGAAATTTAAACAAAACTATTTTCAAGATGGGTGTTTATTCGGAACATTTTGTTACTCCTAACTGTGACTATCGTGTGAAAATCACATGATAAATGTCGCACGCTGGGATTTTTGTTTACAAGTAATAAAGTAGAGCACTAAATGTCAGTCAAAATAATCTAGGCCAAGGACACGCGACAAATTCATTCCTTGGGGTAATTGAAACGGTATGATTAGACAGTGCATCTCAAAGTGTCAAACAGTGAAGTATTTGATGACAAACGTGTATGACTACATAACAAATAAACACACTGGGTGTGTTTTAAGGTCAAGCTCCCTAAAAGAAATATCACCACTCACCTCCGCCATTAGAATAACAAAGATAAGGAAACCTCCATAAGTTACCAAGACCGACTGCATACCCGAGACATGATAACACAAATTCTGCCTTTCGACCCCAGCTTGGACGTTGCTCGGGTTCGTTTTCTTTATCTTGGTCGTTTGCACTATCTATAAGTTCGATGTCGCTCTTCGATCGCTCTATGCCATTCACCTGTATTATGGGAAGATAGAAACAATACGCCGTTAAAAACAGTACACTAATTTTATCCCAACTAATTTTATCCTTTGTTTTGTGTTTACCTTTTGTTCTTCACCACTCTCGTTTGATTCTTTGCTGTGCATGTTTTACATAAAATTTATGTGTTCTACAGAGCCAGTGCATGACAATATCCATTAATTGTTGCATTGTTTCACATAGATAAATAAATAAATATATGAAAAATGAATACACATGAATATGTATGAATGCACAAAAATGTATTAAAATTAATCACAAAGGAAGTTTAATCAAGTTAAGTGGAAATTGCTTGCTTCATTAAGTATTGCATTTGAAAGTTGGACGCAAACAACTGCATTTCGGTATTCACGTGCACTAGATAAGTTCGTGGGAGGATTGTTTGCACTGCACTGTACTGTACTAAGCTGTTTTGCCGCCATTTTACATGAATCATTCTGAAGTATGAAATATGTTATTTAACTATGAAAGTGCCGAGTGGACATTATTACATTTAATTAATTATCCTGGATCCATCTCTACCAGGACACCTGTCAGGTGTACTGAAAGGCAGGACTCAGAGGGTACACACTCTACGGCTATTCAATAAAATGAAATGTCCAATAGCCAGTCATGTGTCTACACTGCTACTTGAATCCCATAATTTTAGAATCCCATATCTAGAACTTTGGATCTAGAATCCCATAGCTTGTTGTTCTGTTTTACATGATTGTATTAAAATAGAACTTTGAGAATTTCAGAGGTTTAAATATACTTCTGTATTTTAAAGCTGCGCTAGCTCCGGCTACAACTGACACGATTTAAAAAAACAGTCTTGTTAGATATAATAAAGCTAACTTATAATATTGTACACCTTGAACAGTGCCAATCAAATAGACTTCTGGGTCCGCACCATAAAATAAAATCAGCGCCTCAATGTGATCACGATTTCGACCTCAGGCTGTTACTGTACAGTACTACTTGTAGATAAAATTGACATCTAATCATGACATTATTACGTACAATGTCCAATTAATGTATTTTCAAAATTTTCAGAGAATATATTGTTGGTTGTTTGATGTCAAAAATAGTAATTCCAGGAATGGACGTGAGTTGTGTTTGAGAATTCTCCATGACATGACAGTGATGATGGTTCTACGGTTATGACTGTATATTGAGGGTTAAATGTTACGAGTATAATGTTGGCGTCAGATTCAATATGACGCTCAATATGACGCTACCTGAATCTGAATCTGAATCTGACGCCAACTTTATACTCGTTAAATATTACGGCACAGTGAACTACTCCTGACCAGGCTGCATGTAACTGTATCATACCGGATGGGATCAATCTAAAGCCAGGATTATTCCAGGTCCGCGACTCTACAGAAATATCTTCTATATCCACTTTGCAACAGACAAATAAAATATTGATTTTTTTTAAATTTCAAAAGGTGGCGAGTGACAATCTTAACGAGTAGCTGTAATAAATCCCACCGTACATTCATATTCACCATGGTACGACTGGTATTTACACCCGTCACTTATTATTTATGATTTATGAAGGTGGAGAATTAATATATGTCATATTTCAACTGACCCGCGCTTACTTTAATAGTCTGTTTGGCCGTACACCTCAGAGGTTCACCGTGTATTTTGTTGCACATCTACCATAAGCTAGAGCGTTAACTAGCTGCAAAACTGAACTCTGGATCCCAACTACTGGAAATATGCACTTTGGGGTTCACACGCGTCTTCAGACTACTTTTTGGGATAAAACATCCATATGATATACCCTTGCTAAATGCTGTTATAAAATATAGAAATAAACGGCTTGTCTATTCTATAATTTCTTGTCAAACGGACAACGGCAAGTCATGCAAACAATATGGCACATGCGCAACACGTTTAGGCTGCGGTCATATTTAATAGTCTAGAACCAGTTTTGATAAATCTCGTGTCACAGTAAATATGGTCTTTGTTCAACATCTACAATATATTTGACTAGTGATGAGATGTGTTGCTGATTAGTCATATAATGACGTACACATATGCATATTAACAAACATTTATTGATGTAGGTAAAAGTTTAACACTGTGTCATTATTATGTTTTATGACATTTTATTTACACGAGTACAACACCCGGCCTTGAAGGCCACATCGCCCATACATCGGATAATAATTGTTTTGGGTTATCTGAGTCAGATTTACCTTCTTGGTATTATAATAGATTTCCTCTGGTCCATGTTGACCACATATGACGCAAATCAAAGTAAGATGTTTCTTGTTTTGCCAAATCTTCAACTGAGACTGACATGAATTTTCAATAAACGGATTTGAATTATCATAGAAATAATATATAATATGATATAAAACAAATTTACATCCGGGTAACATATTGATATACAGATAGATATCCATCAAGCATATCCTTAATCTGGATGCCAATATGGTCTCTAAACTACGTCTGGTCATAGTCCCTCAATCAGCACAAAAAGAAAAGTTCTTCATACCAATCAGTGAACCCCAACTCTTAAGCAATGATGTAAACAGTGTATAAGTAGCATAGTCCTGGGCTGACAAATATCATGAATATTCCACATTTGAAAATTACGTAACTGCCCCACCAAAAACTAACTTTATGAGAGACTGTGTTATTGGTTAGAATTATGTGACTGATTGATTGATTGATTGATTAAGTAACAAAGACAGTATGTTAATGACTGTGTGGGTGGATGTGGACGAATTTTGAATTGCAGAGTCTCATGCATCTCAGGACTTCTAGAGTAACGTCTTTGACTATACGTGAGTGGAGCTCAAAATTGTAACAATACCATATCGGGACTACACTAGGATGTTTTCAGCTGCAATAATATGTAGCTTTGTACGTTTTTATTTACAATACTTTGTTATTCTTTTTTATATTTTATTTTGGGTTACACCATTTTTCGTTTTACTTTTTATTTCTCAAGGGGTTTGCAAAGAAAAAACACCCAGTCCAGCGGAGGACCGAGAGCGACGGATTGAAACCGCTACACTACTGCATCAATATGATATGTTATGCCAGGCCGACCCTTTGATTTTCCATTTTACAATGTATTTCGCTGCGTCTCTGTTCCTCTGTCATCGTCTCAGAATGGTGCGCCCCAACAGATCCTATGCCCCAGCACACAGTCCATCTATCTCTGACCATTCTGGATTTCAGTCTCTTAGCCAAGAGTGATTACCGGGAAAACGACGGTGACGTCGACGGCGGCGGCGGCGACGACGACGACGACGATGATGATGATGATGATGATGATGATGATGATGATGATGATGATGACAACTCTACCGGATCTACTTGTTTGCAGATTGAGTCTCGTGAAATCGAAAAGTCAGAAAAGCTACTGAAGATGAAAAATTCACTAAAACACATATCAGATATAAATGTCTGCACAAATAATGGAGTATATTCCCATGTCATTTTCAATAATATCAAAGTTATTGTTTTGTCAGTTTCAACTCGAGTTTGTCTAAGTTATCCCTGACGTAGATGGGCTAAATAAGTTGTTTTACGACCGTGACCATATCGTTTAGCCTCCGACCAAAATTTGACACTTTGGGCACCTTCTCTTGTTTACCAGAGCACAAGTAAGCTTTTTAGTCTATTTGCACAATGAGTCAAAACATGTATTCTGTCTATCCTTATAGTGTACGGACGGAAATTACTAGCCCTGTAGGGAGCCTTATGTTTCAAAGGTTAAATCCCTTATTAGTAACTGTTATTCTATATCAAGATCTTGGACACTAAATGCTCTGACAATTAGGGGAAGCACACAATTACCAAGACGCCTAATTTCAAATGAAAACAGTTTGAACAGTCTGAGCTTGAGGATTTCCAAAATTGAAGATAACAAAATTCGTGCCACCGTTAATGTCGGGTGGATCGGATCCGAAGTAGTCTATTCCCTTTACGGTATCGTTACGATTTACACCTCCACTCAGATAAATTAGAGACCCCAGTTGGCATCCAGACTAGATCCGGAGTAGCCTAGAGACATGGCTAACAGATCTAGTCTCGGCAATGCTATTACGAACCACCTGATCCGAACTTGAAATAGCACCCGTTCGACAAGTCTGATCATGAGAAAACAAGTCAGGGCTAAGAGTGCTGAGAAACATCCTGTTTCAATCACTCTTCAATAAAATACCAGAGTTCTTAAAAAAAGTTAGTTGCCATCTTTAAATAAACAAGGAGACTTATATGTATTGCTGGAGACATGATGTTCAGTAAATGCTCATAGTGACCAAAATATCTTTCTATTTAAACCAAAACGTTTGATGATAAATGGAGTCAACATTTTGACAGCTAAAGGGTATAAATCGCCTTCTTGCCCTGAGTCATGGGGGAACTCGTGCCGAAGCCTTATGAACAAAACAATGAAAACTTACCTCGTTCGACTTGTCGTCGCTCATTTTCCTTAAAAGATGCTGAAAATTCTTCAATTATATTCGTGTACGGTTGTAGTTTGGATTGTGATCCAATGTGACGATATGAAAACGCTCGAAAGTGAGATGATATGTCTAAAGGATATGCTTACGCACCAAGTCACGCTTGTTCTGTGGTGTTCTTATAATTAATAAGTGACCCAACTGGCAAACCAGGTATGCTTGTATAATAAGAACAAACAAAGCGATATGTTTGCAATATTTTATTACTCAATAAATAAATCATAAGATAGGTACATTCTACCGACCTATAAATCAGACATTGGCTTTTGATAAGAAAATAACGGATCAGGGCCATGGCTATTTTTCGACGTGCTTTTGGGTGTGGCTAATGTGTGCACATGTCACCTTGAAAGAGCTCGAAGACACGCACCTAGCTATGGTATAACAAAATTTATCATACGAATGCAGACATCAGCTAGCTGGATTTTAGACTATCTCACAGTCCTCGGAGCTTCGCTTTACTAAAACTGACGCTAAATGAATTATTTTGTATGTACCGATACCATCTACATGACATACTCTATGACCGTACTCGAATAACCTTGTACTGTGAGCCCTCATCGACCACATAGAGATATCTATTCGTTGACGTGGGACTGCGACGCTCCGTGTTTTCGCGAAGCCGGCGCCCGATCGAAAGTCGAAATTACGCTTACATTGAGAGAAAAAAATATTCGCGATAATTGTTAAGTCTTTCAAGAAATTCCGGATGCGGAAACCGACATCAACTTAAAGAGACAACATAAACCACTACCGTTCTTCCAATCTATAATGGCTTTACATCTGATTAAACCGATAACACAGAGACCATATTGTTGGAAAACAACGGAAAACATAACTACCTGACCTAGACTCTCACATTTGAAAAAAAAAATTATATAAAAAAAAAAAAAAAAAAAAAATCTACCTACCCCACCTATTCTAAAATTGAGCGTAATTGGAACCACATAGTCCTTTTAGGTTTAATTAGTACACACCTATAAATTCGTAAAGCGTCATCATAGTGGCTTACATTATGATTATTCAATAATACCAATACAATAGCTTATCATGTTTATCTTCTTGAGTTGTGGCCATAGCCTTTCTTTTATCATTGCTTTTCCTTGGTTTCCGTTTGCTCTTCAGGAGAAGTGCCTTGTTGTGCTTCTGCAGCCCTTTCTTTCTTCTTTTGTCTGTATCGTCTTATCACAGCCACAGCTGTTAAAGTGATGAGCAGAAGAGCAATGGGTATGATGGCTCGATTGGATCCTGGAATGTACAATATAATAAATACATGTGTATGATTGTTATTTAATACCTTCTTTATAACCAATATATACCTCTAAAAACAAGATAGTCAGATATCAGTTTATATAGACCTTTACATTTTGTACTTTGAAGAGCTTTTGTGAAAGTCACATTTGTTTTGCATTTGCACGGTTTCCTAACAAAGCCTCACAAGTTAAATAGGAAAGTGTATTTATATTCGTAATCCAAACAATATCATATGTTTCCTCTCTTCTAGCCCCCAAAAGATGGCGCTATTATGATGGGCTCCATCAGTCTGTCCACCATACTACATTTCTCCGATATGCAGCTCAGTATTCAATGTCACTCAAACCACGCACAAATGGGACATATCATATGGGACGAATGTACTTCACGTTGTTTTAGGACATATGCAAAGTTGTCAAATTAGAGGCCATATTGTTAGTTAAAGACAACATTACTGCATAGCTGAAAGCAATAAATCTGTAGAGACGCCATTCACGTATCTACTCCAGGTATATTATCAGATGCAATATTTCTCTTGAGATATTGAAAGCTGACCTTAATCTTCAGTGTCAATTATTAATATCAAGCCATTACTTGCATATCACAGAGGTATTCCGTGTATATATCAGACACTATGGCATTTAAGTGCGACCATATCCTGGGCACATTAAATAAAAGACAGGGGAAATACACACCAGTTTATTTTAATCCATTATTTATAGAGAAATAAAGTTTTGAGGGGTGTGTAAATTCTGTGAACAAATGTTGTTAACTGACATACTATGATTGAGGTTACATTCAGTAACAATATATATCTTTATTTATTTGGAAAAAATGTGAACCTAACTAATTATCTAACATACATACATACATACATACATACATACAAAGAAATGGCAGGCATCTCCGTGGTAGTTTCCTTACATTATTTCTCCAATATTTGTCTTCATCATGGAGGAAAATACTCACGACATCCGGATTTTGTCACTACACATCGTCGACTGTAAGTGACAATACACCGTGGGTCACTCGTATCTACCTTGACTGAAAGGCCAAATGTTGCCCAATAATAAACTAAGGTAATAAGAAATATTAACATACCAGACTCCTCTTCCATCCCTGTATTGTCCCCTTTATCCCCAGGATCAGTTGATGTACCTAATGGAGATGAAAGGTCGTATGAAAAGAAATATCAAATATAATCTTGAAACTAAAAATTCTCCTGTGCACTAGGGTATCGATTTATTTTAGACAATTTACTTTATGTACACGTACACAAGTACACAATAAAAGGCACTGAATGAAGGGGGAGAAACAATAATAATAATGAACTCATGTAGTTGAGCCCAGATTTCATCACCTGTTTATTTACCTAATACCACATGAATATGTATCCTTCTAAACACTTTTAACCATTAAAGTGAACATTATTGAAGAATATGTTAATATTATCAGAAAACATTAACTGGTCTAATTATTATGTGCATATTTAAAGCGAATATTAATTTAATGTGTGTAGAAAGTGGCAAATCTTGTAAATATTTGACATACACACATTTGACATATAAATTAGGCTTGTAAATATTTGACATACACACAAAAAGCTACATCAATTTGGTAAAATATGCTAATTAGGCTTGAGAAAGAACACGTTTACACAAGAAAATAATTGTAAATACTGTGGAGTGAGTCTAATTATTGTGTACACATTTTAACAAAATATAATTATTATATAATATGTGGCTTAAAATTGGCTCTGTCAACTTCAACTCAGTTTAGGCCAAATTTTTTTGAGACATGCATGCAACTTTGCAAATGGCATATATATGTTTATAGATAGCCCTTGTTAGTCTGCATGCATTCAAGTAAACAATTACTAGCCACATACCTTACCTTACAGGTCTCCCTGTAACAAATTTCAGGCAATAAGGCAAATCCCCCATGCAATATATGTGAAAATTGTCCAGGTGAAAGCTTACCATCGATCGTAGTGGCGTACGTTTTCATCATGGTGTTTATATCAAATATAAACGTGTGATGTCACACATCTGAACGTTCGTTTAGGGGAGGGGGAGTTTTGTCCTAAACGAACGATGTTTATTGAGCTTGTGCGACATTGTGCGATCGTCTAATATAGTTACCTTTATTTTCTGAGTTCGTTAGTGGCACTGCTGGTTCTGTGCTCTTCACTTGACCAGTCTTCACATCTATGAAAAGTTACATTACGATATCTGTTAGTGTATTAATAAAGTACAACATATACTTTTGAATTTCATACAGTTTCGCGTCTAAGAGCGCTTCTGTCTGATGTAACTTCACAATAAGTTCGCATGCTTTAGTGATTTTCGCGTCGATTTGCCAGGACGTTGCACAGAATGCAATTCTCCAATGCGCCTACATCAAAATACCGTTCAAAAGGTTTGAACGTTATCGTGTTCTTTTTCTTTTTTTACAGATCAAATCCAGATTTACATATGAAATCTGTTCTACTATATAATTTTATTTTTAGCACAGGACTCCAGCCCAAACTGTCCAGTCGTTAATTTCAATCACATTTTCACCTACTCTATAAAAAAAGTTTCAGATGTTAGACATCTTGAACGGATTGTTTTTGTTTTACATGTTTTGTAAGACATTAGGAGAAATTATCTTATTAAATACAGGCCACTGATGTATAAAGCTATTTTATGTCATCCCGATATTTCAGCCCCAAGCCAAACTTTGTCAATTTATTAACAACACCAGAACATGTATTTCAATGCAGTGTCCTCTCTAAACTAGTAAAACATTTGTTTTAGGAAATTATTTACTGTGCATCCAATTTCGGTAAAAGATTTTGGTTCCAGCACATGCAACTTTAAACAATAATGTCTTCAGTAGGAACACAGCACAGCACAACACAACACGACACGACACGACACGACACGACACGACACGACACAACATAACACAACACAACACAACACAACACAACAAAACACAGCACAACACAACACAACACAACACAACACAACACAACACAACAGATGAATGAGTGGGTTTGAGTGACACAGTACCTTTGAAAGCAAGAAGGTTTCCGATTGTTAGTGATAACATGGTGACTTGACCGTTTGAACCATCTTCTTGCTCGAGAATGACAAAGCCTTCGTTAGTGATTGACAGATCAACAAGTGGCACTGAACTTTGATATACATCATCAATAAGCTCTATCCAGGCTCCTTCTAGTGTCTCCCTCACCATCAGATGTCCATTATCAAGACCGAGGATGGCACCATTCATTGTTGCCTCTATCTTTAATACACTGCCACCATTAGGCACAGGTTGGCTCCATGGCAGATATAAACCATGACGAATAACTAAATTCCTATCAATATCTAGTCCTATAAGTCCACCATTTTCTGTCACACTGATACCAATCACACAACAGCTGTTGGGTACGGTCTCGGACCACCAACCATTACCATCGAATGTCATTTTCTTAGACAGGGTATAGTTTGGTAAAACAGCGAGAAGCGAACCATCAGGTAGAACGTCAATGTCAATGATACAGCAAGAGTCTTCCAGGGGTCCTATGTACTCATAGACACCCCCATCTACTGGTCGGCCTGTGTATAGATTGTTGTCATATCCTACTGCAAGGACATTGAGTGAATTCCTTGATCCGAAAATATATTGACTTGCTAAAGCAGTGTTGTCTACAGAGGATGTATTAGGTATTCTGTCAGGATTGTTTACACCAATGCCCGTGGAAACGATCGATGCTATCTCTGTTCCAATACCAAAATCGCCCCTAGTGTCCGACATTTCATGTGTCCAATGGCCAACTGCTATGAAACAAAGATAAATAATGAAGATTACATGTATTAAACTTTTATTAGGAAACATATATCTAAGTTGGTGTTAGGCATAGGTGATGTGGATAAAAAACATATTAGATAGACGTAAACTGAAATTATTATTTATAGTGCATACTATCTGCTATATTGTTATTTTCTTCTCTATTCCACTTTTCTCATAACATCATAGATGTCCTACCCTTCCAGTAGTGATAGGCTTAATAGCTCATATTGGACTGACTGCCAACATTTTATCTCAAAAAATGTTTTAATAAGTATGCTTGTAACGTTGGTTTACTTGTACTCACAGTAAGGAGGCGTGTCTTATAACTTCAATTATGTTGCAGAATACATTTTGGGAACTTCCAATGTGTACACTGTTTTAATTATTTGGTATTATATTTAAAATAAAGTACCTCTGCAAACGTGTGTCCAACACATCAAACAAGAATAGGGGTGATTCTGTGTCTAGTTAAGTAAAGCTCAAAGCTAGGTTTCCAGTCTGACGAATGTAATGTTATGGAACAAAATTACTTTCTATTTTCTTGATCAGAATATGGATGATAGTTGACAACATAATCATTACAGTTAAAATTATGTTACAGTACCTCTTTGCAACATCGCTATTGTAAATGTTCTAAGCATACATTTAATGAACAGATTTGTATTGCAATTTTAATATGAAATATGAAAATTACCACTTGAGATTCATTATTTCGATCCTTAAATCCTATTATAAAAGGTTCGTGAATATTCAAGTCTATTGTTTAAACTTAGAATCAACAATAGATATATGAGAAAAAAACTTGATCTTTTCAGAATCCGTTTCAGGAGGAAATGTACCAATAATAATGCCACATATGATTGAAAGCCTCACTGATGATAAATGTCTTCGTGGTGATTTAGGGGAGAGCAAATTATCAAATATATGGCTGCCACCGGTCATTTGCCATGAACGTCAATGTTCTGAGTTACTGTAACAGTAAACTAATCGAAGTTGTCTTCATTAATGTACAATTCTTTGGTTTTGATTGGCACCCTAACGGTCAAGATCATGACCAGAACCTAACGCTAATTTAGGACCTAGTCCGCTCTAAATGCGTTCACACATACAAATCTGGCCCGGACTATATTATAGTCCGGACTTTGTCCATTAGTTTCTTCCGGACTTAAAAAAAATCGGACTTAGACTGTTTTAACTCGTTCGCTCAGTACATTTGGTCCAGACCAGAAGTTGGGGCGGCCCTAGTCCGGACTTTTTCTGCTAGTGTGACCCCCCCCCCCCCCAAAAAAAAAAAAAGAAAAAAAAAAAAAAAAAAAAAAACACACGTAAAGACTTTACATAGACATCACCAGAAGGATGCCATCTTAAGCTCGACCTTTACATCAGCTAGCCGCTTCCATTATCAGCACACTTGCTCACTTGTCCAATCATATTGAACAGTGGTATTAAAGCATTGCTATTCTTGAGGACTTGCTGATTTTAATGACTCCAGCTGTATATTTGTCTAACTGATAACCACCTTATCAACTTGTTAACTACCAGAACTTCGACATCCTCACTGTGCACGGCACTTATCTATAATAATTATTGTTTCTTTTACATTTACATTACGAACTAACCTCCTTTTAACTGCATCATATTAGAGTGCTAAAAACAGAATACTACTTCTAGTTAGCTACATGTACGTTAACACGGCTACACCAAATAATGACAAGTTCACATCGATCTTTTAAATCGATGATTTGTATGACGTATAGTTACCTGTTTTATTCACATTACTGACTCTTAAAGTGCCACTGCATATTGCAATATAGTCTTGCTCATTTCCTCGGAGAATGCGAACTATGTCGTTACCAATCACAGCAAAGTCTACAAGTGTCTGGCCCTGTAAATTTATGCCGGTCGGTTGCCAGAAACTACCATTAGTATCAAAATAGATCAAGATTTCGTCACCATTGAAGGACAATGCCAGTAGAATATTCTCACCCGTCACAATAGTTTTGACCTGCCCACTACCAGGAAATGGTTCAGATCAGGCAGCGTTGATATTTTCTCGAAATATTACCATGCGTTGCTGATTTAATGCAAAAATTGTATTTTGCACACTAGCTACTGCTACCACACAGCAACTTCCAAATATGACAGACCATTGAAAGTTTCCGAAATAAGTCATTATCTGTAAATCATAATTTGTACTGATACCAAGTAATGTGCCATCATTCATGATATCTATGTCTAAAGTCGGCGATGCTAGTTGAAATGGACCAATCATGTTATGTGTTGGAAAACCTGTGTTATGTGTTGCAGCGTATCCAATATACATCTGTATGGTGCTGCTAACCAATGACGCAATGTCAGTGTCTATGGGAATATGCGTTTGTCTGGCTATTCTCCTCTGATTCTCCTCCAACAACAGTTTGCCTGTAAATAGAATATTAAAATTAAATCATATATAAAATGTGTTTAAATTGAATGTCTTCATTTGTAACAATAAAAAAGCAAGACTTTCGATTGTTGTCCCTTCCCACATTGCAAGTACATATGACATTTTCAACATCACTGATGTGTGAAATAATGAAGACGACACTTTCTCTTCAAATCTAAAACTATCATCGTCAATATTTTGGTACCATTTTCTCTCGGATTATCATTATGGGAGACATGTAGGCCATCTGAACTCAGAGCAGTGCTAACCACTCACGTACGATAAGCTGGAAGCAGTGCAAATATGCTTAATTTCAATTAACATCATTACCCAAACAACCTGGTTTAAACATTTTAGAGCATGTGTAGATAGCATAACTGATCTATACTGACTGTGGGCAGTGGTTATGGAATATGAAGTGTGCATTCTAAAGATACTGTAAATAAGAATTAACTAGTATTCAAATTACTCAGTAGGCTTAAAAGTGACATTAACTGATAGTTGTAGGACACTTCAGAGGACCTTAACTGAAAAGAATGGGACAGTGTTGGCTAAAGCTTCATTATTTGACAAAATTATCGAGTTTTAACCAACAATACAACACCAACAATACAACACCAACAACGGTTTCTAACTGGTCAAATGGCCTCAATGACCACACATTCCTGTGCTCCCTCCTGCAGTGTTGATATAAAAATGATTGTTTTGTTGCGTCCCCACGTGATTTAGTTTAAACGGACTGACAGTATAGTCCTGGTTGGACATTGGACATCGTCAAAACAGTTATACCAAATGAATATTTAATGAGCGGTGACGACAGTCCGTTATTACTAATGACATGCACTTTTAGTGCTTCTCTCACTATGGGGTTGAACCATAATTAACACCTTTCACCAGGGTCTTGACTATACTGTGTGAGTGAATGTATGACTCGTAACGATACTGTATAGGAACAAGACTAGCACTATGTCAACGTTTGTAATCTTTAAAGTGTTACCATATAATTTGAAATATTCTGAATTCTACAGATACATGCGGTCAGTGTGATATCAAAGTCTTACCATCAATTATTCGTTCTTCGTCATGCAAATTGCCCTTGGTGATAGGGTTTGATGATACTAGTGCGGGGTAGCCTAATGCCATTGTGAGCATCCCAAATAACAACATTCCCATCCTTTCGTTCTTCAAGAATAACGTCTGCCAATGAAAACAGTAATTGATTAGATTTGCAAATAATCGTAGCATTGAAGTGGACCATATACTAATACCATGGTATCCATTCCTAAGAAAATGACAACAACTACTTGATAATTACTTAGCTCCCCCCCCCCCCATGGCAATGCCTTCTGAGGGGGAATATTACAATACATTCCATTAAATAATGTATTTCTGCCTTCTCCCATGACGAAATAGATAATAGCTAAGAACCCTATAAATGCACAAGATCAAATTGACAATTCTCAAAAAATCGCTAATAATTGTCCAGAACCCATGTTTTATGAAAATGTATCTATTGTCTGGAGTGGCGCTCCCCTTTTAAGTTACCAATGTCATTTTTGACAACTGGGTGGAAAAAGTATTGAGTTAGGATACAATGTAATTGATACAAACGATTACAGAGAAAATGCTACAAAGGAATGAAGACGTACGCATGCATGCACCATATTAGTAAGCGATGTTGACAGCTCAAAAACCGCAAAGGCCCAGGAACCTTGTTGTACTGGAAGAAACGACGCACCACAACAGCACAATATTGGTATAACAAAGACTAAGTAACTTGTTGGGCTTTGCACTCTAAGAATGATCATATTTCCGACGAAAACACTTAGTCGTAGAACAACTAGCCTCTAACAATAATAGAACAGATGGCTAAATGAAATTGAGAGCACAGTTGAAACAATGGGGACGAGTTGGAAAGTGGTATAACCGATAGTTAAAGTACATATCAGGGGACATTTACTGTTTTTATTAGGACTGTTTTGGTTAACCATTTTGTTATTTTGTCCGAGACGCAAGGTTTTTTTTAGGTTTTTCACCGGAAAGTCAACCTTGTTATCTACAGCTCTGTTGCGTAACATCTTATATATCCTCTGATGTGTACTATAACTATCAGTTATTCCGGAGAGATTTGTGAAGTATTTTTTATCTACAATGGCATTGAATACGACATTCTGTTGTTAATATTATTACATGTAGTCTATTATCAGCTTTACTTTACCACTAGAAGTATGTGAGGGAAATATATATCTTTAGTCCCACAAAGGGCTATTAACAATTGGCTTCAGTAGCTAATATTCGTATCTCTTTATGATAATACATGCTCAATAATGTGTCCACTGCAATGTTTTAATTGCTAGTCTGAAATTGTCAGATGCGCAGCTAGAACATGCGAATAAATAGGGACAGTAGTCTGTTTCACACAAAGGATATGTGACTGTTAAAAAGCAAATATGCGATAAATGTGGGTTTCCTTACTATTCCCCCCCCCACCCCCACCCCAAATATAATTGTTAGGAATGCCAAAACCAATCAAACCAATACTTACTTTTCACGTGACAAATTCTTATCCTCTTCTGTCTGGAGAATGCAAGTGAGTACACATATGTTCACCGAAAAATATGTGCACCACACCCAATAGCTGTAATCCGGCGCGTTCCTTGTTTACCATCTGTTAATTTCTTCATTTACATTTACATAGATATCACAACGAATTATGTATCATGTGTTATCGATATATCTATCCATTTATTTCTATTTTCGCTATTAATGGCATGCACAAAAAAGTAACCGCTATTGCCTTCAGGTCTGTTGACGTCTATACAACCTGCTCACATATTTAGGTATGTGTACTTTCCTTCTTTGAAAAGCATCATTATCGTGAGCTTGAGTTTGTTTGGCCCAAAATATGGAGAAAAGATAATTAGAGACGTTTAGATTTATTCATATTTATGATATATCTCACTTTATAATTTATTTGTTGGACAATTATCTACGCGAAGATGGACTATAATGCAGTGGAAAAGACTCCCTAATTAGTGAAAAAATAACATTCGGTCAGCATGCTTCATTCTGGTCACTTCCCAATGGAGGCTGTAGGAAAGACCCGTGTCCATCCGTCAGTCCATCTGTCCATTGAATGGCCAAATTTCTCATTAAAAGTTGCCCGCACACGAGTGAAATTTTGCTCAGCCGATTCCTCTGGTGAGCGCCTGGCTTTACGGATAGCAACGGGATGTGTCGTGATCGCGCCCGTAGTTGGGGTGGCCGACGTCCTCTAAGAGTCGCCGCTTGAAGGCGCTCGGTAGTAAGTAACTCTAGTAAAGCTTGTCAACAAAAGAAAAGTTTTAAAAGACACAACACCAACTTTTCGAATTGTTACTTTATTACATGACACTTTGAAAGTGAAAAAGTAAAATGTACATAATGAATATAAAAATATATATTTTTTGATCAAATACAGAGGCCTCTTACGAATCACTGTGCTGAGGGATGAAAGTTCAAAAGTATACCAAAATGTGAATTGCTCATAAATGGAGAGTCGTAACCTTTAGATTGAAATCAAGCCTTATAGTATGATGTTCTGGTGACAGTTAGGATACCGTCCACAAATATATCGAAACTTATTTTTGTCGAAATATCAAGCTGATCTTGTAAACTTGCATTTGCAAGGATAAATACGACAACGGCCTAGTAACTACAAAATGCTATTTTGAAACAAAGGCCAAAAAATGTATTTCCGAGCAATTGTCGAGGCCCTTGTCGTACTAATCCCTGCAAATGCAGAACATTACACTATAAGACTAGATTTCACACTAAAGGTGACAACTCTCCAGTTATTAACAATTTATACGTTGGTATACTTTCGCAATTTCATCTCTCTGCACAGGGATTCGGAAAGGGCTTTTGTATTTGCTTAAGAGATCTATTTTATTTATTGTTTACCTTTTACTTTTTTACTTTTTCACGAATATTATTTCCCTACAAATAAAAGAGGCATGCAATAAAGTAACAATTTGAAAAGGTGGTGTTGTGGTTTTGTTCTAGACGTTGGCAATGTTCTTTATGAAACACTGTTTTCATGTGCATTTCTGATGGTGCACTTGGAGCACAAGTCTGAGTATTCTAGGTGTATACGTTTACCACTGATAAAATAACTTGGTTAAATGAGTCACGTTCATAATATGTGATTACTTTTTGATAGTGCAATTCGAATCCAATTCAACTCTTTAAGGAACTTACGATTACATGAAACCTATTATTGGGTTGGTACAAAAGCGTTATTTTGTAATTGTGTTATCATGGCAACAATAAAATCCATCTGATTATGCAATATGATGTCCCACGTTACCATGGTATCCATAGAAATCAATTTTGATGGTGCTATTTCATTAGGCACTTCCAAAATCATGCGATATGAATAAAGATAACATTGATGTATTTATTAGACAAAGCATGTGATTGTCTTATTTTTGACATTTTAGTTACTATGGCAACTATGAGAATCCGTTTCTGGTGAGCAGATTATTCACCTCTTTGAGTAAACTACATGTATAGTTTCAATTTTATCCCATTACTATACGTTTACTTGACTAGATAAGTGAACTTCATTCTATTACAGAATGTGGATTACCATGGTAACCACGGAATTCGCTTTTGATAGTGCCATCGGAAGTAGATATGTCACATGTTAAAATATAGGATTACATGAAATGTTTGTGTAACTATGACGCATTAACTTATGACTATAGGCGATATATTTTTTGTTACCATGCAACTACTTGATAATCCCATTTTGATGATTCACTTTGATCCTCCACATTGAATAGTTCATATATTTGTACCATTGCTATATACCTTGGCTAAATGAGTAAAAATGTTATCTGTAAGCAATTTTGGTTGCCATGTTAATCAAACAATAAATGTTGAAATTACTTCACATTAACTTATGGTCTTTATGGAAATTTTATGTAGATATAATCACTGGTTTTCAAACAACACTTAAGAATTTCCCTATAACTGTGGGACACGATTTTAGCCCTGGTATCCATGGCAACCGTACCATAAAGTAATAAGGTATTATTAATGTTGTTGAGGTATGCCTGATGGTATACAACTAATAATTATATATATATATATATATATATATATATATATATATATATATATATATATATATATATATATATATATATGTGTGTGTGTGTGTGTGTGTGTGTGTGTGTGTGTGTGTGTGTGTGTGTGTGTGTGTGTGTTGTGTTATCGCCACATATTGTTAGCAATTAATGTTCGTGTCGTGAACTGGACTGCTAATCTAAAATTCTAAAAGATCAAATCTGAACATGTAGTTAAACTTCGTATACAATAATATTTCTTCATGTCAAAAGTTCACCCTAATTTCGTAAGAACGTGGATCGTTGTCATGTAATAGTTTATAAGATATGACGTTTTATCTATGTGTCACCATCTTGTAATATCTTTTGTAACGTTAAAGCGCACATCATACATAAAGTTACAGACCTACGTAAACTTGAAATTGTATATAAAACAGGTTTTAGGCTCGGGGGAGAATTCCGCAGTAGGAGATTGACACGATGCGTGAATAAAGTGATTGTTCTTTGTTATCAGAAACATTGACAGTGTGCATGTTGTGGATTATTTTACATGCGTTAATACGCAAATGATCCTGACGTTTATACCTAGTTGAAGAAATGGTGGTATAAGGAGAAATTGGTTGTCTCTGGAGCTGTGCACATTCAAACCATTAGAGATAGCTAGAGTATAGTGTTATATTTGAAAGGGTTGAATAATCAGCTTTATAACAGTTACAGTGCTGACTGCTGAGTACTGAAATTCCACCAAAGAGTCACCCTTGTACTTTCAAACAACTGATAAGATCAGACATAGTTTTATTTGTATAGAAGATCTGTTCCCTCAACTTCAGTCGTATTTGGCAACAGTTTCAATAGGTGTCACAGAAAAGGGCATGCGCACATATGTATATGTATGGGAGTGAAAAGTAACAAGTAATAGTCCTTATCAATAAATACAATCATTGATGACGTTTCGAATTAATATTTTCACAAAAGGCTTACGAGGTAACATGTATGTCAAGGATCGCCTCTGTGTTTCTACAAAGGAAATAATAGGGTAAGGTGGTTTTTACGATAAAATCTATAGTCATATGCGAAGACGTGAAACATAGTGGTGTGTACATGTCCCTGTAGTATATCATCTTTGTGTCAGGTTTAAAGGAACTAGTAGATCGCATGTCATTGAAACTAAAGGTGTGTTACGGACGGACTAATGCATGGACTGACAGGGAACCTATTGTGATAGATCCTTTCGGTAATGCCTGTAAGGTGTTACTAAGAACTGGAAGTAAGTGAAACCATTACGTTTTCATTATGCATTATCAATCTTGATTACGCCTTTACCTTCTCTTTGCTGCATCGATTTCTACCTAATGTTGCATTGTAGTGTAGATATGAAACTTGCCTATTTATCATATGTATTCGTGAGCAATCTTACTGATGCTTCAAATATTCACATAGAACACGTGTAAATTCTCATTTGTCAGGCAGGGTTTATTGATAAAAACTCCACCATCAAAACCAAATCATGTATTGTAATACAGTAACTATAGAAGCAATATTGACCTCAGTACGACAATGTGCCCATCTAGTCTTTGGGAGCTCTGACCTTCAAATATAGGCCTGTTTGATCCAAACACGGAAATTAATTTGCCTTCACAAATTCTCTGCACAGTCGTTGCACTAGTGGGAAACAATCATTGCCTTTAATATTATCGATGTGGTGGCAACTGTGGGATCGAATCCTTGCCATTCATTCTGTGACTTTTGTCCCTTACATTTTCACGCCTGGCAGCATTTTTATAATATAAGGATTTGCACGGCGCCTAATCGCTGCAAGCAAGCAGTCTGAGTGCTCATTGCCTTTGAAATATTTCAACGAGGAGGGGGGGGGGCTTCAGAGTGGATGACACATCAAATGCTGAAACTAAACATAGCATGAACAAGCTGAAACAACTGTCTTTAATGAGTACATCATGACAGAATGTTGTAGAATTTACATTAAACCCAATATCACATGGCCTTTCATGAGGGTATATATTGCCAAATATATAACTATAATTTGTTTTACCAAATAAATCGCTTGTATCATATAATGTACATTTAACGGAAACTTGCACGGAATACAACGACTCGCTTATTTTTCAGTTGAGGATATCTGTTCGAACGTGACTCTGGGTGACGCAGACGCACACAGTGAGTGGATGAAGTGACCACCGAGTTCTAAACAACCACATTGCAGTAATCAAGAAGACGTGTGATGCATGGTTAGGTGTATAACATGAATGAAACTTAACTCAATATCAAAAAAATCAAATCTATAAGTTTGTTATCAGTTCTACATCTTGCTACTTGGGGTCATTTTGTGGTACAACTGCTCGTCGCCATTATTACAGGAGAACTGACCTCTGCAGCCAGATATCGGTCGGTACGTATTTAGCATATTATAATATATATGCTACACCCAATCTGTGAAATTGCCCAATTCATGAAATGGGTAGGTAACTTTGCCCAGTTCATGAAATAGTCAATCGTGTTGCCCAGGTTATGAAGTGAGTATTGTAGGATATGCCCAGTACATGAAATGCGCGTCTTTTATAGGACACACACAAAATAGAATAAGAATCAAACAACTTTATTATCATGTATTTACAAAGTCATCACTTCACAATTCTTATTTTATTATAATTTAGTGTGGCTTGTGTTTTTAATAGAGTTCGATAATCAACACCCCAGTTCAAAACTCTTGTTCCCAAAATTAATTTCGCCTGTTTAGATCATAATCTATACTCTCACTTGCATTCATGAACTGGGCAAAGTTACATTGCACATTTCATGAATTGGGCAGTTTCACGGATTGGGTGTAACATATATATAGATACTAGATCCATTACATGCATGGAAATGAACTTAGCATTTACCTTCTTATTCAAATATACTAATGGAAAAGAGAGAGTATGGTGCTTCATAGTTACACGACTAGTTATCGTTTACTGAAAAAAACATGATCTTTCAAAATGATGAAAAGGTCACTGACAGAAGTTTTTATTTTCGTCTGTTTAATTTCCTGAAACCATTTGGTTGACAAGTCTTGTATAGTAAGTACTTGCTACAGGCGATTGATCTGAAACCGCTAACACGACATCCACAATCTTGTATTCATATCCAAACTGATTAGAACAAGTCTTCGTAGAAGGCACAGTTTCTGCAATAACGTTACTTATATGCGACTGAATGGAGACATGATTTAAAAGAAATTTGTGGCAACGAATAAATGCTACAAAGTGTCTGTGACAGTGCAGGAAATAGCCGAATTGCCATAATTGAACCTAAATATCAAAGTCAAGGCCAAAGGTCAATATCTCAAAGGAAGTTTAAGCCTGGCAATGTGGGGGTAGACACTTGAATCTAGTCTCTAGGTATTAACATTTTTGAGACATGGTAAATCAGGATTTTTCACTACAAATATTTTCGCCATTAGGTAAAAGGTGACATGAGCAACAAAAAGTAAAAACGTGTATATTTATCTTGTTCTATATTTACCTATAGACGTGATCTAAACGAAATTAGCCACACAATTCTTAAGAAGTGTCTGCAATATGGGAACGTGTCATAATATAATGTCAATCAAAGCAAAAACGTTAGGTTCTATCATGATCCCTTAACGAATCTGGTATTAACTCAAAACGTTTACATAGCACCGCCAGTCCTATAACACTCTTCTACTCAATGGCGACAGTTGGCTACTCAATACTAAAAGCCTTCTTAACCTAGGACATTTGATCTGATCGGAAGATATGATCTGTAATACTCAGTAGATTACAATTGCCTAATGCTAATTGGGATAGAATCCTATTTCCCATGATACACAAAGTTGTTCCTCGCGGCATCTTAAACTAAAGTGTAGATGCCGTTGGTATTTTATGGCATTTAGTATATATGGCGAAGTTGTCTAAAATGTCTTAGTATGTGTCTTTGCTGTCCTTTAAGTTATCCCCGGGAATTCTAAGGAGTTTTGATGTGCGGAGCCTGAGCCACAACCTTAAAATGGAATGAGTGTGCCAACACTGTCAATCAATGAAGGAATAATTTCAGCATTAAGGCATATCTTTAATCACTCCCGTGCAATCTTTTATTTGAGCCCATGAATTTCTTTTTTTTTATTTTTAGAAATACTTAAATGGTTTCTCTCCAGATACACCTTTGCACGAAATGTCAATGATGACAAGTTAAGATGTATCACAACCTTCGGGAGAATCAAAATGTATATTAGAACTATAACAGGCAGTATAGCATGGACTAATTATAAATAACAACATTTTCTGATTACTCCAAGACTTGTATGACCCCGGGTAAGATGTGGAAACTCTGGGGGGAAGCTCAGCAGTAAGAAATTATCGATACGATTTTCACGAAAGCAGTTATGCACACTTTCAATGAAACTGTCCACAATTTCGTTAACAATTTGAAATACACAGTCTACAATGTTGTTAACTGTACAGTATTAATGCTTAAGACTATATACACCTGCCCTCCAGTGAAGTGTGTGCATAAAAAACCTATCTATATCTGTTTGGCTTCGCCTCGGACGAAATACTAGTAATAAACACTCCAAAAGTGTCCTGCTAAATCAACTAAATTGGCGTGGATCCATCCTGCAACTATTAGTTATTCGTTCCCTTTATATTCCTAGATCCTCCTTAGGCTAATAATATTCGTGTTCACTGTGCAATTGAGTAGAATTATGCATCGCAACCGACAAGACAAGTAATAGAAAGGTCACACTAATGCATCTAATGAGCGATATTCTTACATTTTTGGGCGGAAAAAATAAAACGCAGTCTTACAACTGTTTCTGCGATGGCTTGCACGAGTGTTAAGGGAGGTAAAACAGAATCTTAATGGAACATACTTCCGACACAATACAATTGCGGGGCTTGACGTTGGATTGATATTGAAAGAGCTGTTTCCAGGAAAGGTATTAAGCACAGTATAGTTTGAAAATAACCCACGGTGCTTTAAAGTATTTAAGATAATTACAAATAGGTATCCGACTACTTCAACATACTAAGCCTAATCCAAACATATCATATATCGTGACAACAAAACATCTGAAGATGGGAGCAATTCATGCGCACCCGATCTTAAGGCAACCCCGTGAAAATTCGTGTCCACCAATTCATCTCTCTGGAGATGGGTGTCATTCTATCATACATCTCACATCACTACCGTCACACTACTTAACCGAGTAGAAGCAGTTCACTCGATTGGAAATTTAGACAAAGGACCCACTCTAAATATATTGCACAATAAATATGTGAATTGAGTCCAGTGAATCATGTAGGAATTGTTGTCGTTGCTATGGGAACGCCATTCTCCCAAATTATACAAATAGATTGCCATCGGGCTATATTTTATCAACCCATCCGAAACACGTTCCCATGAGTAGCCACTCGACATGTATAATGCCAGGAGTATTTTTCTTTACAAGATCACTTAATGTTCTTTATGCGTCGAAAGATTTCCGGCATTTACGCTGCAATGTAGCAATAAAGAATTAACATGGAAATAGGTTTAAACATGTACATTTTATATTAAAGTTACTCTGTGTGTTTTATTAACAAATACCACTGTGTAGAACAATTTCCACGATTCATGATGACGCACAGGTAGATTTATTCCTAGAAACTGTGCGTCGTGGATTGCGTTTCCGTGATAATCTCATTTTACGTAATCACATGCTAATTCTCCATTTTGTGTGACATGAAATTGAATAACATCAAACAGACACACACACACACACACACACATACACACATACATACATACATACATACATACATACATACATACATACATACATACATACATACACGTTTGATTTGGCTCATTGCAGTTTGATTTTCATCCGAATATCTAGACAGTGACTGTCATTAAAGAACAAGTTAATACCACATTCACTAGCGAAGTCAATTAACGTTTCGGAAAAATCAAAGGAAGTATATCAGACTACTTTTCCTAATCTTTTCTGGTGCCAATTTTCTGGTACTGGGTTTCTTTTTACTGCGGGCTACACGTTATACATGGAAAGACATGCAATCTGAGATTAACTGTTTATAAATGCATGAGCTTTCGGAGGCTTATAGCCTCCTCCTTCTGATGTCAGTGATAGTAAGATTGAGATCTAATACAGGTGTAAAAATGATACTTGGTAAAATGCAAATAAGGGGTGAAAGGAATTGATAGGTGTGAAAATGTAACAACGTGTATCAATGGATGAAAGTAATAAGACAGGAGTTATTTATGATAATTAAAGTCAACGCCATTTGATGGTAGAAGCAACAGCCAGTGAATAATTCATTACTTGTCATGTCATAGGCCTTTGTATAGAGTGGTGCTTCTGTAATCGATACATGGTGTGGCATTAGATATAAACACAGTTGAACGCAATGATAAGTAAGATCGTTTGTGTATACAACGTTTCAGTGGACGAAGTCATGGTAGAAACTTTTATTTTATCATTTACAACAATTTTCATCTTATCACGAACAAATGCAAAAGTAGAAAGAACCCTATTTGATGTACAAACTAATTTGGCTTTTGTGAATATTAAAAAAAAAACAATATCTGTCATTAAGAGAAATTGCATTTTTGAGGATAAAGAGATTCACTAGTTTTGATATGGAAACCTTTGATATGCAAGCTATTTTAATGAAACCATTTCAGAGTGAAACAAGTTAGTTAGGTCCACCCCTGCCGTAAATAACGATGAATCCCTAATGTCCTTGATATATTAAAAATGAATTTATCTAACTTTGAAGACTGGTGCGTAAATTAAAATAATTAATATGCAATAATTAATAACACATAAGCCGTGTGTATACGTTTATTGTAGCAAGTGGTGCAAGGTTTATGATATCGTTTCAACAGCCAGACAGACAGACAGACAGACAGACAGTCAGGCAGGCAGACAGACAGACAGACAGACCCATGAATATTATCACAGGAATATGAAACACGACTTATATTTGCTGTTGTCACTGTTACACAGACATACATGTGTAATACGTTTCCTCCTTGAAAACCCCCTTTCCTTTCATTTTACTTTCAGATTGAACGACATTGTAAGCTGGACGTAGATGTTGTCCTATTTGTCAATCAATCTTATTTATTGAGTTAACAGCAATGAATTTCAGTCCTTCAGACTTTTAAATTGTAAAGTAATTGACTCCGATGGCAAGTAGGTATTTTGTTAGAGATGGTACAATAAGCACGAAAGCAATGTACTAGGTGATTTCCAGGATCAAATAGAGTTATATAGATTAGGGTAGATCCGCTGCACTACGATGCTCTATTGATGTTATCTATATATCCATACTAAGTAATAATTAGACAGAAGGGCAATCAGTCAAGTGTGTATGTGCGTGCATGCGTGCTGAATGTATTGTCATGAATCTATAATTTCCATTTTAGCGGGTAAACGTATTTCCGACAATGTACCTATATCGAGTGTAGTGACGCGTCTACTTTTATGGCTAGACACGATATGCGCTGTAGACTGCCCGCATATTGCAAGGTGTCGCTGTGGACATCCCAAGTGTGTGCATCCCCTTATGTATCTAGTCAGACTAAATTGACTGTATAAGGTAGATTTCAGTCAGTAAATGACAAGTGGGTGGAGGGTCTATGCATAAACATACTAAAACTATTCAGTCGGCACCCAGCTGGGTCACAATGACTGTGATCAAATCTGTGTCAACTAGCTTTTTTCAGAATTTGACAGTTGAAAACTTTCACATTAGATACACAAGATTGAATACTTTATTCCTGATGATCCCATGAACATCAGACTTAATTTTAGTACACTTGCCTTGTTGAATAGCCAAGATTGTATACCAATTTGGACCAAGTAATATAGCTATTACTTCAGAAGATGTCCTTATCCCACTTTCATGATGTACTTCCAATGATTACATAAGACTAATTCACTGTAACAGAGCTGGCTGAGGACCACCTTGGCTTTGAAACTACTTTTAAAAGCAGGTGGTGCCCTGTTGTTTTGAAAACATTGTGTCAAGTTGTATGAATGAAATCTATCTATACAATCACTTTAGTCAAACTAGTTAACAATGGTGATCCATTCACTTGCCTGTCCACAGCTGTATGCTATTTTCTTTAATGTAATTAGAACAAAAGAGTCGAATAAGTTTGTGTTACATTTTCTGTATTTTTGATATTCAAACTTGAGAGTACGATAGCCAGGGACGGATGGGGCTCTGTCTCGGTTCGATCTCAGCAATATCTATCTACAGAAATAAAGTCACATTGTTATGCTCAATATTGGTTCTACAAGGTGCTTTTATATTACTATACATACATTTTACTATACTTTACTATTTGATAGACTAAGTATGGCAGTTGAGAACATACACTTTTTATGACCATAGACAATTATTAAAGACCGAGATACTATATGAGACATTTATATATGTACATTCTTAGATATAAAACTGCTATTCTAGTGTATACCTCCTTTGCGCTTGCAAGGCAACAACCAGGATAAGTTTTGAAAGTCTAAAACAAGCCTGTCGAACTGTCAAACTAAGCGTGTTTACCAACTTGAAATCTAAAGAATATAAGGCTTTTAATATAAACCTGTTTTATGAAACAAACATCTTTTTTTTGTAATATTGTATAAGAAGAAACGGAACACAAGAAAAGATCATCCCTGAATTAGTGTATCGTTTTAATCAAGTTAATGGTGGTAAATTTCAAGGTTGGTTTCTTTTCACTATAACTGCTAGTTAGAGGTCAAGTCCTCGGCTATTAACTGAAAATAATTGGATACTTTTGGGGAAAACTTCATTTTTCTATAAAATAATGGAGCTTTACCCAAAAGTGCCCTATTATTTTCAATTATTGGCCGAGGGCTTGTCCCTAAACGACGTTATACCTCCAATTCGACAAGTTTCTAGGTTTTCAAACAGTATTTCCTTTTTTACCTATCCATAGCACTGTTATTAACCCTGGTGCACGTACGCAATGTTATGGCAATGAACAAATTGTATATGGATACCTGCTTTCTGCACAAGTCACTATGTAGTGAAGTGGTTATAGATATAGATGTAGAGCATGTCTTCGGATAGATAGGTATAGAATTAGAGGTACTGTGTTTGAGACCTGCCAAGGTAGGTAAAGGGCGATTTTTATACACACTTTACAGAATGACAGGTGCATAATTAGGTGCGGCAGAAGTGTCAGGCAGTACAGCACATGTTGGTTACATTGTACAAGACAAGTTGGGGACAGTGCTATAGAAATGATTAACAAACTGAGGACAGTTTCATTCATGGGTTTAAAGTGTTAGCGGACAGTTCCTTTCACGGATTAACGGTATGTGGACACTTTCGTTTCGCAAAAAGTGTCTCATTAATTGAAAAAAGTGTCTGCTAACTGAAAATGAGAGCATAGTTGAAACAATTGGGAAGAATGGGGAAGAGTTGGAGAGGAGTACAACATCAACTATTTCTGAAATTAGAGTAAATGTCTATAATTTGAGTCTTTTGACCATATTTCTTGACTATAAGGATTATGTGCGTATACACATATCCAAAGTACATGATAAAGGGCATTGGACTTAACCCCACAAGAACCGTAGAATCCCCATTAATAATCTGTATATTGTAATCACATGGAAACCACTCTAAAACTTAAAGTCCGTGCGTACATCCTGCGGGTGGTCATCGTAAGCTGATGAAAGCAGTGGATTGATTTGGAGATCCAGCAATAGTAATTGATGACAAGCGGCGATGTGTAATGCTACTAAAGACTTGTTACGCAGTTGTCTCAATAACGATGAATGTAAAAACATGTAATGAAAGAGAACGTGGATACCGGGCATTGCCAAACGGATGTACAGACATCACTATATATCTCAGCACCTCCTAAGAAAAGAAAAATGTCTTAAAATGTAAATTATTTTTTAAACCCCAACAAAATAAAATATTGCACAGATCGGAATACCATTAATGCATGTTAGATTGGCACAAGGAAAGGTTTTGGATAAGATGATGTAAATGAATTAACCAATGATAGTTTTGATATTATTGTTGAAAGTCAGAAACCAGCAGATGTCAAAATAAAATAAAAAAACTACTAGTACCTAAACGATACTGTTTCATTTAATTATAAAATTGCATCAAAATGCCATGAAATGTGCAATGCTTTAACATAAAAGCAGCAATGTAAAAATAATGTATTCCGTGCTAAACGCTAAGTGGACGAGCAGAATTTACGACAGGGGAGCTTGGGAGAAAGTGGTAGTCACGAAAATAATTGGGGATTCGAAGGTGGGGGGGGACACATGAAAATACTTATGGTCTGGAAGGGTGGATACGAAATATTTTGTTCATGATTTGAACCAAATAAAAATAGTTTACATTTGCAAAACATTTTGAGAGTGCGAAAGGGGGCTGCGATTCGTTTATGATCAAATGTTTTCTCATCTGCCCCATCCCCCACCCGCCGTAAATTCTGCTATTTCCCTACTGTAATGTATTCCAAACAGTTGGATATTGTTTTCCATATAGAAGCCATCAACGTCCGGTCCAGGTGTAATGTTTCAAGTAACTGTGCAATCAGGAGCGGCCATAGAGGATATCTCACTGCTAAATGCGCATTTTACTGTTTTCAAAAAATCTACAACATACTCATAACCTCACCCAACCATTTCTGATAACGAAATAGTACAACTTTGTGCTTAATAGAAGTGCCGCTTGTGTTTACACTGTGTAGTGAGACATGGACAAATGCTACCATCTTATGAAATTATGAAATTCGTAGTAGAACCTGAAATAGAAAGAAGCTTTTCTAACTGCGCGACGACAACGTGTCACAGTTGACGACGAAATTCCAAAACCAATCTCACTAGAATCCGGTGTTCCACAGGGAACCTTAATGGAACCTGTTCGCTTCCTTGTATTTATCAATGACGTACACAATAATATTTCAAAAGATAAGCCAATCTTCGATCCTCTTGGCAGATGACTGCCTTTTGTGCAGACATGTTCACTCCGATCCCTAATGACGATTTCCAAATTCAAATTTTGAAGTTAACATACCTTGATTCTCTTGTCTCTTGGGCTGGCAAATGTGATATGAAATTTAATGCATATACAAACGGCAATTCATATGTGTTGGTAACCCATTGTAGTGAATTGAACTTTTGCTGCAAACACAACTTTGAGAATTGTACCTGAATCAGTCTTTGCCACCAGACTGCCCCACTAATGCATCCAAGTGTTACATTTTGCACAGTGCACTAAAATAACATCCTTTTTTTGATTGCTTGTCAAATCAAAGAGAAAGCTGGCACCCTCAGAGATCAAGCAAAGGTGTTCCCTACTCACCATTGTCTACAAAGCACTCAATGGAAAAGTTAACCTTCTGACCAAACACACAACAAATTTGCAACCAGACGATCTCATTTAATACTCTATCTACTGTGCAAACCAAAACTAATATATACAGGTACACTACATCTTTTTTACCACCGTAAATGACTAGAACAATCACACGAAAAATCATCGTCTGCGTTCCAGCTATTGGAATATTCATAGCAGAAGTGTCGAAAAAAATTTAAGTCTTCATCCTTACCAGTGCTGTCCACGTGTACATGCCTAACCTCAACTCAAAGATAATGATAAAGTTTAGAGTCTAACTCCAAGAATGAAATCTGTCGTTAAGAGCTAGAGGTGCTTCACAATGCAAACTTTGAATATACCAAAAATCCATGGATCTTGAAAATAGAATGACATGTAACTACTTCCATTTATAAGACAAAAACAGTATGGAATACTAAAAAGATAAAAATAGTGTTGAAAAAAGGAAAAAGAGACTTAAACTTAAACTTAAAATCAAACTTAAACTTGTGATACTTGTAAGTATTATAGTCACCAGAAATAAACAGGAGCCAACTAGAAGTGACGAAATCAAATGTGGCCATCAGTGATGGCAGACGTGTATGGCATTACACCAACATTGTATCGTTAAGTGCAATGTTGACCCGTTTTAATAATTTAATGACGTATTAAAGCAACTTTGGCAATGTAAATTAATGAAATACTTAGCAGTTAAGGAGAATAAATGCATAATCTGTTTATGTATGTGTTATGCCTGTGCCTAGTAGGAAATACTAGTGTCTAGGAATGACGTAAGCTAATCAAAGAAGATTAAAAGTACGAATTTATTAATAAATGGGATAAAACATACTTCTTTTAGTTAGGCCACAAACCCACAAACCCTAATTTAATTAGCAAAAATTAAAAGTGAAATCGTTTTCACCCCCCCCCCCCACACACACACACACACAAACCATAAGAATTTAATTCGTTTTAATCCGACATTGCGCTATTTATCTCATCCCAAGGCAATGGAATGTATACGCAGTTGTAAAAACCAGATAATACCAGATTTAAACTGAATGCCTTCCGTAAGGATTTATGTAAGAAATGCAGCTCTATATCTGTGATTCGTCAAGTACCAATGAAAGTTAGTTGTCAAAAATGATGTTCAAATGCCCGCCACGCCTCCTATCCTCAGCACAGGAAAGCTTGCCATCCTTGACTTCACTCGGCTTTCGTGATCCCCTACATACCCGGGATATGGCATGTACGTGTTGAACTCCTTCTGTCCCACCACGAGTTTACACATTCCTTCTCAAGATTTTGTTGAGTGGCGTGCCCTCACTGTACACTAATTATATAGAGGTCAATGTATAGGTCACCATTATTGATACATTGTCGCGAAATTTTCTTCGTAGGCTACACAGGGCTTGGTCTATTTTCCATATTTTGACCACACACATTTGGGTATAAATTATAGATTATTACACTTGATAAATATGTGAGAGTGTACTTATATCCTGAGATACAGAGCTAAATAAATGATTATGTACAAGCTTTGCAACAAACAGCGGTAGTTTGTTATCAAGAGAAATCGGAAAAGAACACGGTAAAAAGGAGACGGTTATGGTCAATATAATACTCAATAAACTTCTATTCGAAAATCTAAAAAGACACGATTTCTCTTTATTCATCTGCGCATCAGTGTGTGATATTTGAAAATGATAAGTCCATATTTGACGAAATTGAAACGATGATAAATATTTCACCTGTTTGTGAACTCCGCGCTCATTGTAAATCTATTTTAAGGCCAAGAAAAAAAATTGTTTTCTGGTGAGTTTGAATCATTTAAATACCCTGCCTTGGTCTTCTTTTTTCTTGTGTTTGTGCAGCCATCGCAGAGTGCAGACCCAAGGGAAACACAAAATAAGGTTGGCACAAAACCCCTGAAAACAGAGTCTTTCTCAGTATAGTGTAGAGCACAAGTATAAAGTTGGCGTCAGATTCAGATTCGGATCTGAAGCCATCTGACGCTCAATATAACGTTCATAAGATAACGCTACCTGAATCTGAATCTGAATCTGATGCCAACTTTATACTCGTTCGATCGATTAATTACTCAAATTGGTCATTTATATTCATCGGATTATTATCAAAACCTAATCAGTTCTGGCCATTGCCCTACAGGACATGTCTGTGAAATTTCGTTCCAATTGATGCAGCCGTTTTTTCGGAAATGGTGATACAGACACAGACACACACAGAGACACACACGCGCGCGCGCACAGACACACAGACTTCATCAGTATATTATCACCTTCCTTACGGAAGGTAAAAATTAATTTAATGACAGTAAGGGATAGATGCTTCATAACATTTTCATTACATCAGATACCATAGCCAAAATACATACTCTACTAGGTATCATGCATATGAGGTGCTAGGAGAATTTGTTCACGCGTTGATAAAAAATGAAAATAGCAAGGGGCTAAGCATACAACCTTGTCGGACACGCAAATATTCTGTTTGCCCTTTGTCAGTTCTAACGCATGATGTGATACCACTGTACATGGTATGTTACATACGGAACATTTTCCCTTTGACTCCACTCTTTAAAATAATATACCATAGCCACTCTGTCGAATGCTTTCGAAAAGTCTACAAAAATGCAATAGAATTTTCGTCTATTCTTTGGCAAGTATTTTGGATTATAGATTGTAAAATGAAAGTGTTGTCAACGGTGGAGTAGCCATTCCTAACACCAGCCTCTGTCATCCGCCCAAAAGGTAAGTCTCCGATTGAGGTACCAGTGAATATTTTACTGAAGATACTTAACATAGAAATTCATCTGTAGTTATCCGGTACATCGGTTGCACTTTTTTGTGAATCGGCACAATATATAAACACACACACACACTTACTTGAATAATGCCTTTCTTCAGGATGAATTATGCAAAGTCGAGGTTTTTTATCTGCTTAAGTTTAATTTCACCAATAGAGTAAAGGTATACATTGACAAATGTGTTAATTATATCAATAATGCTTTATAACGTATCAATACAAGTCACAAATTATCTAGACGGTTCATAAGCTTGCCATTTTATACTTTATTTACATCACATGCCTTTTCTCCTCAGTCATTGAAAAGAACGGCGAAACCTAACAATTAATTTAGGGAACCCCTTTTCAAGTGTACACTTCAAATGCTATATTCTATCAAAAGAAACAAAAGGCTAATACTCGGTATTCATTACCATTCAAATTCAATAATGTGTTTTTCACAGTTCTCGTCTTACCAAAACCAATCTAAATTCTGCGACATGAGCAGGGTTTATTGATTACTTATCAAATGTTCTTATCGCATGGGATAAACCAGATTCGGTTGCTGTCAATAGTGCTATAGTGTGCTGATATTTCTAGCTGATAACAAATTTGTAGACTTTTAGTGTTGTTCATCAACGCAAATGAACAAAGCATATGTCTTAAATAACTAAATGCACCTGCGCCATCGCATTAATAGTCATATATCATGTAACCATACAATACTTAAAAGAGCTCTTTGTAAATGCCATCCACAACTAAGGCTAAGAGAATATCAACCTCTACATATAGTACGTAAAAAAACAATTCTAAATGATGATCTTATCGATTGTTAGGGTGACTAACTGAATCTAACAAGTGTAATATTTCAAGTGAACATACTGTACAATACACAATATAAATCTTACGATCGTAGGTATTCATTTTATGATTCTTCTAAAATGCATTAGCAGCATATAACTTTTCAGTATAGACATATACACATAAATTCTACGTAAAATATTTACATGATAATCTACTAAGTAAAAAGTATTTTCGATAATAGTGTTTCATTCACTCAGTGAGTGCTCAATCACCTTGGAGAGCATATCATACATAAAAATGAACGAAGACGAGTATGATATTACATTATGAATTTACGCTACGGTCCGTTTCACCAGAATATATCCGTAACGTTCATTTCACATCAAAATTAATTCCTAATATGTTGAACTTGTAAATGTAAGTGGTCTCAGACAAAAGCATGTCAAAAGTGTACACTAAGCCAAATTCATACGTGCTGGGTGAGTCATCCCAAAAAACATTCTACATTGTGAATATCACTATATTAACCAAATAATATTACTTAAATAACAAGTTCATAATCAAGTAACAGTCAAACGTTACAACACAAACATAATATGAAACACATTTTTTTTCTCAATATTTTGCGTCTCTAAGTTCTATAAAATAGGTTTGATTAACGCCATCCATAAACGATCAAGTTATTCGTGAACGACAAGGACTGTTAAAATTAATTGAGCTTAGAAAAAAAGAATACCGCGTCACTCCATCACTTTTTAATTTTCCCTACGACGAGAAACCAAATTATTTGGGTAAATTTTATGCGTCAAGATACACTACATAGTTTTATTTGAGATTAAAATTCCATCAGACATCATCCTGGTCACTGTTGTTCGTCTTTTTTTTCTTTTTTTCTTTTTTTTTTTTTGGGGGGGGGGGTATTTTATTGAGTTTAGACATAGACGTTTGAGAGAAACAACGTCTATGGCTTACAAAAGCTGTGTCGGCCGATAACACTATAAATTACATCATGAAAACTTGCACGTAATAATTTAGGTAAACACTTAATTGCTGTCTGTTTATAGTGTTTAATGTATACAGTAAATATTTTCTCTCGCCATAAAAAAATGACGTGCATATGCCCCATATGATGTTCCCGTTGTGCCAGGTTTGAATTGGACATTGCATTTCAGAGAAATGACTTTTTACGGAAGGACGAAGTCCACTGTAATAGCCCCTGGCCTCCTGGGGGCTAACAATATAAAGAACTGAGAAGACATTCAGAGACCGGAAATGTTAATTACTAAAACCGCAACCAAACCGTTCATCTACCCGTTCACGTTATGTGTAAATAATGCTTTCAATCATTATATTATACTTTTCAAAACATTTTCTATTTGATGAATGTTAAACTTCAATAGAAATAAAGTGTGTACAATAAGTTAGGTATGTAAATTTCAATAGAGATAAAGTGTGTACAATAAGTTAATTATGTAAATTTCAATAGACATAAAGTGTGTACAATAAGTTAATTATGTAAATTTCAATATAAATAAAGTGTGTACAATAAGTTAAGTATATAAATTTCAATACAGATAAAGTGTGTACAATAAGTTAATTATGTAAATTTCAATATAGATAAAGTGTGTACAATAAGTTAAGTATGTAAATTTCAATACAGATAAAGTGTGTACAATAAGTTAAGTATGTAAATTTCAATAGAATAAAGTGTGTACAAATGTTAGTATTTGCTGCTATCACCAACATTACATTTCATTACCTTTCGTACGTGACGAATCACGTGACTCTGCTCGTTTAACCTCACATTAGTACTGCAATATACACAAGTATATGACCTAACTGATATTCAATAAACATTCCCCATTGTATGAATTTGCTTAATATATTTTCAACCTCTGTCAATTTTATTGAGACGACTGCCACGTGTTATGACAGTACTTCGAGCTGAGCTTCGTGTTACAAAACTTGCAACCGGTATTCGACGTCGTTTGCCAAATACGGCTGTCAATACGACCCAAACTTCTTTCCGATAGCATTCATTCATTAAGAAGTAAACAACTGTATTTACGAGGGAATTAAACATAGCTATGCTTTCAACAACATAGAAAAGTGTCATGTTGTAGCTTCCGTGGTACAAAGTGTCTCTATAAAAATTTACTTTGATATTGTAACCATGATAAGGACCCCAACAAACCCCAAAGGATATCACAACAATTATTAGCATTTGGATCGTCTTTTTCTTATGATCTATTATCATCTCTCGTTGCCTATGAGAGGAATATGTATCCCCTGGTGAGCGATGAAACCATACTTTGCGAACAATGCCGAGATAGGCCATTGTCATGATAAGCATCGGTATCAGATATTCAGCCACCATCAAGAACACAATATACGCCTTTTGTGCGACACTATCACTCCAATATTCGCCACAGTAGTATATCTTATTGCCATCTCTCTCATCGTTCCAATCGGATACTTCAATAAACATTGGTGTTGGTAACGACACAATGAAAGATATTATCCAGATTGCCCCAATGATAATAACAACAGCTCTTTTCTGAAGTCGTGGAGTTAGTGGATGAAATATTACGTAATACCTGTTGAAAATACAAAACAAAAACAAAGTATATCAAATATTTTAGAATATTTCTTCTTCCATGATTGTACGAATAATGCATTTGCACAATTGATTTAATACAGCCATACCAAATGTAATGGTCATAATACTGTTAATTCTACAGTACGGCTCAGTTTGGATCTAACATGACACTTGTAGGGGAAAAAACATATGTAGATAGGGATTGGACAGAATTACAGAAGGAAGGGCCAGTGCTTTTCAAAAGTTTGAGAAATGAAAATCATTGACCTTCCCTAAGTGCTTCCCAAACATCCATGCATGAAAAATAGTGACCCTCCCAACTTCAATACCCCACATGACTGGTAGAATATAATTATACAATAGCAGAGATAATGTATCAAAGTTTACATTTCAATAGTATTACCAAAATGCAACCGAATAAATGCCGTCATGAATATTCATTGTTCAACCATGAATAATCATTTCTGCTTATTCCCATTGGGCAATGTCTAGCCCACAGCAAACATACGTGTAACTGAAGGCACAAGATGATCTTGATGTTTCCATGAAATCATAAGTAATAATTATAGGTGGTGCAAAATCATGAAATGACTCTCCAGAACCCATACTTTATGAAATGTTTCTTTCAACTATTCCTCTCGGTTACGCATCTACAATACCGCTTTTATTTTGTAGTACTCATAAATCCCTGAAGAGACAATCGATAAATATCTATATTGTTCAGGTCTGCCACCAATTAAAGTCAACAGATTAGAAAATTTCAAAAAAAAAGTTTTTGACAAACGCAAACCTCTTGGTTTACACATTCAAAAGAGTCTGGAGGAATTGAAAGCCATGTGCACACAAAAAGAGGAATGATGGATACAAAAGAATGTGTGGTTACATTCCCAACGAACAACACCCTGAGCTATTTTCATGCTTTCATGCGTTTATGCTTTCATGCATGCTTCAAAATGAATATAATTTGGTACATACTTCAAGCATAACAAAGTACTTCCTGAAAAGCTTGTTGATATAGCTTTTAGTTTCAATGGTGATTTGCATAATTAATTAATCATTATTTACGCTATATCTGAAGAGTGCAAGCTTCAAGTCCAATATAATTTAGTAAATACATCAACCATAACACAACACGCGGGTTCTAAAAAGCTTGTTGGTGTAGCTTTTAGTTTTGATGAGTCATTTGCATATATAATTAATGATTGTCAATAATTAGGTTATATCTGAAGAGTGCAAACCCCAACTTCTATACCAGGGCACACGTGTCTCATCAAGCTTATTGGTGAAACTGTTAGTTTTATAGAGTAATTTACATAATTAGTGATTTTCCGTTATTAGGCTACATCTAAGAATGTTCTTTGCTATACAAGTAACTGAAGCCAAATAACTGTTAACGACTGGAGAACCTTTTACAAAAGCACGTGGTTCTGACATAACCTGACTAATGCCTGCAGGCAAAGACGTCGTTGATAATATGTGCTTGTACACTCACCTGTGCAATGTATGTGGTCAAATTATGCAGAGCATGCCTATTTTAGATTCGACATTTCGACATTACGATTAAATGCCCAATTTTACTAAGCGAAAACAACACTTATCACTCCTAAGTGAAACAGATTATCAATTGCAGTGATATACTTGTTAGAGAAATTGCTATGATAACGGTGGTGTTACATACATTGTACCAAGCCACTTGTGAACTATAACATATGTAAGGTTGCTTGTTGTGAAAATTTCAAGTAAATCTTTTGAATATTCGGAACGATCGTCCGCCATACACCTCAATGGCAATGTAACAGTAACAATTAATTATTCATTTTATTGCTGGAATCTTTCAGAAGCTTATATTCACATCACAGATATGATGATCCCCCAGCAGTGGGATTGATACTCTCCCGTGCATGGTTATTCCCATGCTTTGAAATACATGAGAGAAAAAGACAATGTATAATATGGATGTCGACACTGGTGTAAAAAAATGTGAATGTACATTAATTCCATCCAACCATTATCCACGATGTAACTGTCCATTATATAGCATACTGTATTCACTCTATGTGTATTGCATACATCATTAATAGATAAGTCATTACGGGGATATGATTGAAATGAAACACAATGAACTTAAAACCCCAATGACTTCAAACATGTAGCCGTAATATATTTAACGAAGTGCGGATGTAACTACAAACTGAGATTTATTGACATCAACCTTTGTATATTTTAAGTACAATCGGCTCCTTTGAAAAGACTGTAATGAATTCTTGATGGGCTGGTTTGTTTTGTCGTTCGAATGATAGTAATATAAGGGATTGCCGCTTATTTGATAACTCTACCAATCATATGTTGGATGATATAGCCGAGCTTATGAGAAAATGTTTTTAATTAATCAATTTCAGAATCATCCTATGATAAGTCAAGCTTAAAATGATAGTCCATCTCATTATAAAACAAAAAAAAAAACGTTCATCCACGACTATTAAATTGGCCGGTCCCTAAACTAGCTCGTTATTAACATTGAGATGTAATCTTTTATATATTGCAATTTGGTAAGAAGAAACCTCAGAATGATAAATATAAAATATAAATGCTACAATGGTTTTTTTTATTTCGTTCTTTGAAACACAAGGGCTAATGAAATCCAGTAATATACACCCACAGTAAATCTCCAAATGAAGATTAAAATCGCATACTCAGAGACTTCAGTCTGTCTCAATAAACGTCTTTTGTTTTTCATAATAATTTTGTATCTGTGGAAACCATTTCGTTCGTCAGTAATCATGAAATTGCAGGAACATTGCATTAGAACGTTTTGAGTCATTATGTACACGAGCAGAGTGCTCATGGTAGCTAAAACATAGGCTTGCTTCACTCCAGGGAACACTGATATACACTGCACTTGAAATGATCTACACTTTCGTTGAAAAATAACACATTGTAATAACACACATAAAAATGTAATAGAATCAAGAAACAAAATTATAACCATTGTAATAAATAATTTTTCAATTCATTTTTAAATCTGTATCTTAAGTGAATATTTCTAGTGTTTTCTGGGATACTGTTCCACATCATAGGACCAAGAAATTTGATTGACGTCTGGCGTAATTTACTTTTAAATTTATGGTGATGAAGAATATTTTTATCTTTTGACAGAGTACAATAAACATGCTCTGAAGGGAAGAAATATGACTTAAAATGCGAGGAGACTCTGGCATGGAGTGCGTCATGAACGAAAATAGCAACTTGTAACTTGAACTGATTGTGTATATCCAGAATTTTAAGTTTCTTGAATAAAGGAGCACTGTGAGAATCACAATTACTGGATGATGTACGCACAATCCGTTTTTGAACGAAAGAAATATCATTAAGATATGATTTAAACGTACGATATAAACTAGTTATATGTACCTGGAACCATGGTTAAGTGTGATGTGTTATTCCACTATGATCGTCACGATACACAGAACAAATGATCTTCACGTTGCCCAGAACAACTGAAAATAAGTCGGTACTCACAGATTATACACACACGTAGGCATAATCACTTCTACCAATTTGAAATTACAAGATACCTTATATGATGGGATTTAATATATTTTCTGTAGAACTGGGAAATCTTGCTATGAAAGTAGGACAAAAAATAGCTTCTTGTGAGTAATTTCACTGCTCATGTAAATATCGAAAATGACAGAAACCGTGACATCAATTTCCATAATAGCAAGTAATCTATCAAAGTTCAACGTAAACGGAAAGCGAAAAAAATTGTCAGTTATTGCTGCCTAAACGTAACGACTGTTATTCTTTTGGGGGTACAAATGGAATACTGACTTGCCATCATACGATATCAAATATTAATGCTACATTTACATGAGGAAGAACCCTAATGTAAATGTTGGATTGTAATTCTTTATCGGAGAGCACGATGATACTCTTGAGTTTGGTGATCATATGAGTTTGAGGATATATGATTTAAGCATTATCGGAGATGAAATGTGATAGATTTCTTGTGGTTTACATAATATAGAAACAAGAATTTGACATTTTCAGGTCTTTGTTCATTTAAATGTCGATGATATTTTTTTGCCTTTATATAGAACTCTTTGTAGATTTAGAGCTGCTCATAGCCTGGTGATAGAAAATGAAAGAACGGCAGTGTATCAAGGGACAGGAGTATTTTTGTAATATAAGACATTTGATTTGTATATGAATTTCGTTCAGTGTGTTCTATGTATAAGCAGCTGGGGAAATTATATATCTAGCAATGACCCTTCCAACCTTCTTTAAAATTGAAATGTCAATCATTGATAACAAGTAATGATTTCCATCTTTATACCATTTTAGGACCTCAGTTTTCCATTTATCAACTTTAGCTTACATAATGTATAATCGCGGTACGTTCAATCATGTGTAGCAATATATGTGTTTAATTCATCAAGTGAAAGTACGGCTAGGTAAAAACCCTGAGAGTATATGGGGTGCCGTTGTAACTGGCAAAAAGTATTCGGTGTGTAGTTACATTAGTTACTCACAAGATGATGCTCAATCCGAAAGATATTTTGAGTCAGTTTTTGACAGATTTAATCGATTCCGTTTTACTTTCATAGAAGTGGTGGAAGTGTTGACAGAGATTGTATTAGACTTGACGAAAACTGGGTTGATTTACCATCTTTTGTAAATAACCTGTCTGTGCTGTATTTGTTGTTGTTGTTGTTGTTGTTGTTGTTGTTGTTGTTGTTGTTGTTGTTTTGTATATTTCTAACAAGCAAACATTTTTTTATCACACAATATTAGGCTTAACATTAGGCTTATCATACTATCGAGATTGCTTATTCGTCCTAAGGCGATAGGCGAAAATGACAATTACTTAATTTAATGAAAGACAGAATACAGTATAACAGATTACAAAATATTGTAGACACTTATTAACCTAACCTATCAAGCAATATCAAACGGCCATACAACATTCATTTCTTAAATCCATAGCCTTATATACAAATGTACCAAGATTCAACAGCACAATTGTTGGATTAGACCTCAGTAAATTATAGAATTTAACACGGCTTGGAAAACGTCTACAGTAATTTGTAAGGAGACACCCTGATATTCGTCTTCGATACCTTCTAAACATATTTCACAAATCCTATCCTCATTGTCAATACGAGTAAGTGCCCCTCCGGAATTCTACGACTATGACATAATTTGTTTTACTACTCTATTAATTTAAAAGCTGTTTCCCTAGGAAGTTTAGCAAAGTAAAGCTTTTGAAACAATACACGCACATAACACCCTTCTCGTTTATATATTTTTTAAAATTTAAGATGTCCTTAAGCGTTCTCCTGCATATTGAAAGTGTTCGTGACATAAATTTGCCGTGTTTGATCTGTTTTGTTTTCATTTAGAATCTTATACAACGGCAGTTAATTATCTTCCTTATTCAAAGCATATCAAAAAACAATTATCTTGGTTTGTCAATTACTCAAGTGAACACCCTATAATTAATATAATGTTTAGCTGTGGCACCAGTCACAGTTATAAGCAGAGACAGAAATGACGTAATTTGCACAGTTTACGTACATCACAGACAAGTAATACAGACTGTGTTTATATCAATCGTGATAGGAATATCTTGGTATCAGGTGTATAATGATGTCAGGAGAGAATAACAATGAAACTAACTGACGTTATTAAACATACGTACCCAATACGCTTAGGGCACAGAATGGAACCTACGTCAGAGCGCAAGTAGAACATGTCTGACGACCAGGAACTAGAAGAGTTTACGCTTGATATTACCATTTTAGCTAACCGTACAAAAATATACATTTTCGCATTTTCTGCCTGTAAAGTGTGTGGGTCATATGTGTATTGTATTGCATTGTATTTCATTATATTGTGTCGTATTGTATTGTATCGTATCGCGTTATTGCTTTATTTTCATCAATGTATGAATAAATAATTGTGTTTTGTACAAACACTAGAAGTATCATAGTGTAACATAGTGAAGAACACAACAAATAATAGCTCTAACACAGATAGGGTGACCCTATTTTTTCTGTTTCTCATTACCCGATCAATCCAAATTGTCAGCTTCGACATCAAAATAAAATAAAATTATTTTCGCCCGACCTTAATATTTTGCAGAACAGCACCCTCTCTGGCAAGAAAACAGAAATTGTATGGGCTGTCGACGTCATCTACAGTCATGGTGGTTACGACGACACTTGTTCACGAATTAGGATTTCTTTCATAAAATGAAGATTTTTTTAAGTGGGGGGGGGGGGAGAAGCTGAAAACATGTCAATTGTGTAGAGAAACTGGGAAATGACTTTTTACCAGAAATCGAATAAAAGAAGATAGACAGGAGGAGGAAAAGGAGAGGCAGACAAATATGAAGAACATGGTTTTTATTTCTTCATTTTTTTTTAACTCGACTGATCGACCCATAGTTGTCATGAAAAGGTAATGAGAGACATATAGGGTCACCCTACTGAGAATATCACGCCCTCTTGAATAAAACATTACGTCACTAATCTTCCAAATTTAAGTGTACAACAATTGAGCAAAACATACTAACCTGATTGTTAATACTTGCATTTTTTGATTAAGCAATTTAAACAGTAAATTACAATATCTATTTAACATTTAAATTTGACTACAATTTGGCAACCATTGTTCTTAAAGACTTTTGGAAGGGAATTCCAAAGTAAGTTATACTTACAATTAAAAGTGTGTTGACTTGGTGTTAAATTTAATCTTTAATGCAGTACTTTGAATTACGCGTTAGTCTAGTTTTGTAAAAGTGCAATATTGTTTGAAATAATCATATTCATATCTTTCGATAATGTTAAGGTTTCAAATGTATACAATTGCTTAATGTGTAATAAATACATTGTGTCGTGGATATCAATGTTTTTCTTTATGATGGATGTCACTGATAGGTGTTCCACACGTGTTAAGAGTACTGTAGTAATATCAACTAGAGACGAGACTGACGTCAAGTATGTAGCATTAAACGCAATCTACAACTGTCTGCATGTTGAATTTGGCGATTCCTAGAATCCGTTGTATTTTATAAATTCAATAAATGAAATAGTGTGTGTGTGTGTGTATACATGCCACATAGCACAAAGTTCAATTTCTGTGTTAGAATGATTTTAAATTACTGAAACAGGAAACAAAAAACGGATATGTCGAAATGTGGTAATGATTATCCTAATCATTGTTAATCGGCATTGTAGAGATGTAATCGGGCATCACGGTGCAATAGTGTGATTGGTTTTACCTTTAAGTTCTTCTCTAGCGACCAATAATGTCCTGAAGCCAAGTTGTGATTGTCTAAAGGTTACTATGGAGTACAATCTCCCAACCTACATCAAAACATTACTATCACTGTGCATTTCAGGAGGAAAAAAGTAAAATATCAAGGATGAAAGAAGAGACTCGGTCACAAAACACACGAAGAATGTTCAATGTATCGGCACCACGAACGCTGGCAAACGATACCGTGTTTATGGTGATGTGTAACCCAAAGTGTTGTTATGTGCAATGAGTTCTTAAGAAACTATCAGTCAGTATCTAAGACTAGTACAAATAATGTTAACTGCATGCGAAATACTGAATGTAGTTATTTCAATACAATTGACACGAAATTATATTTATTCTGAGTCAGAGTATGAGATGAAATGTCGTTTTAAAAACACGCCTTTCATTATAGCATAGCAGGTGTTTTAAAACCTACACGAAATCTGATTTGTTTCGAGACTAGCGGAGATGGTAACTTAAGTCCTAAAACACCCGAGAGAATTTTCGTCAATGCTTCAATCTTCTCAGAAATGAGAAAAGCAATGAATGGACACACGAACGAGCGCACGCACACACACACACACACACACTATATATATATATATATATATATATATATATATATATATATATATATATATATATATATATATATATATATATATATATATATATATCCATACACACTTTAAATTGGAAACAAAATAAATGAAATGAAAGTACTACATTTTCATTGGCATGATAAGGCGTTTTAAAGTTCGCTACAGGAAGATATTTAAAGTATTCACCCGAAGCTTAGATGAAGGTTCTTTATGAAGTGCGTATCAAAATATAGAACTTGTTTCTTGGACAGAAGGCTTATTCCATCCCGCACAAAATTTACGTCTGTTTGTCTGTAAAACTATGTGTTGCCTTTTCAAAGTATCTAATTTTATAAACATATATTTCAATAGCGATCACCATTTTACGTATGTTCCCAGCCTTTAACACATTTCCTTTCCTCTCAATGTTAGTGCTCATCAATAGAAAATAAAAATATCATTTTATTTGTACCACTTCCACATATGGTAAGGATGAAGATTACAGATTGAGATTTTACAAAAGACAATTATGTTTGTTTATCTGTAAATGTATGTGTTGCCTTTTCAAAAGCATCTAGTTTTGTAAACATATTTCAAGCGCAGACCGCCATTATACTTATGTTCTCAGCCTTTAACATACTTCCTTACTGCTCAATTTTAATGTTCATCGATAGAAAATAAAAATGGCATTTTATGCGTATCATTTCCACATATGGTAAGGATAAAGACTAAAGATTGGGATTTTACAAAAGACGAATATGAGCAGATGGTGCAGGGAAGGCGTCTAAGCAGGCTTAACCGTTCTGCGTTGTGGATTGCTAGGTATTAGCTTAAGGAAACGAAAGACAAAACCGGATTTGAGATACAGTTCTTTGACTTCTTTACGTCCAAATGAATCAGTATTCAGCTACAATGCCGGGAGGCGAAAAAGCGATCATGTCTTGTTAGATATATTCACAAAATTAGGATATGTGCGGTTTGCTCTGTTAGCTCCTATAATCAGACCAATTGTGTTCTTTAAATGTCGAGTTTCCCCTTCACAATATTACCTAATTAGTAAATAAGAGATTCAAACATGTGTAAGATGTTGTTTATATCCATCGAAAAACTACAGTCATGCAGAATACTTGAAGTTCTGTGATGTTGCAAATGTTATCCGCATTTAAAACTAGAAGTAAATTGTCAACGAAAGCTCGCATATGACGAATATTGCAACCTTTGAAAACCTAAAGGTGAACTCATCATTTGAACCTACAAGTGTTTGCTTTTACACAAAATCAATCAAGCAACGCAAATGATGAGGAAATGTTGTGAATTGAAATAGGATAACATTATACCAAGGTACACTTTCTCCCTATGTATAAGCATGCTCAAATAGTTACATCCATCAAGGCATGTTGTCTGTATTAAGCCTAATGTATTCAAATAAAGACTTAAGTGGAGAAACACACATCTTAACAATCCTCCCTTGTGTTCAATTGTATATTATCGTGTTCTCTAACACATGTAATATAAATGGTACTTGTAAAGATCAGGACACAAAAACGTAATGTTACGACTTTCAACACTAATATTTTGACACCTTTCTTCCCCCGTGCTGTGGAATATATATCTAAATGTGTAATACGACATTTCATTCGATAGAATATTTATAGTGTTATCTCATTGGTCTGAGTTAACTGTCTAGGTTCCATGTGGTCTTGCATTAACAATGATGAATCCTATTACAGTACTAGTACTGTAAAACTTGATTGTTTTCAATGACTCTTACACACTTTGAAAGTAGTGTTGTTATGTATCGTTTAGATGTGTCATTAAAATCTACTGATGGTTTCAAACTTCATTGAATCAACTTCGAAATGAATACAAGTTACAAGTCAAAATGAAATATCAATACTACTGCTCTTAAGCAGCTTTTGTGGGGAATTTAGAAAAGAGTTCGCAATCCTCTTCCTGAAAACGATAGTTAGATTTAGCATACAACCTAGAAAATATACAAATCTACATTAACAGAAGAAGTACAATACTTAGTCAATAACGAGTTCCTTACCTTTCAACGGCTATAGTCAGTAAGGTATTCACGGAAACATGTAATGAGACCAGGTTGACAGTGCTGACTATAGAACACAGAGTTCTTCCAAAAATCCAATTCTGCATTATGTAATAGTAAAGACAAAACGGTGCACAAACTATGGCCACTAAGGCATCGGATATTGCAAGACTTGCAATGAAGAGATTGGTTACAGTTCGTAGTCTCTTTAGTCTAAAGATTGTAAAACATAGCAATGTGTTTCCAAATCCGCAAACAACGAAGATGAGTCCAAATATAACAGCAATGATGATTTTAGCGGCTATGTGTACCTCGGGAAGGTAGTCTCCTTCTCCAAAGTCATCATCATAAAGTCTCTCAAAGAGTGATGGAAAATCATCTTGAATGTCAGACAAAGCCGCCGTTAAGTTTCCATTCGTCTCATTATTAACTGTTATTCCTGGCATTTTAAAATGTATGTCGTACTAAAATAATGCACACCGTTCAAATCTTCCGTGTGGAGATTCGTATTGGTCGGTTACATTGATATGAGAACAATGAGCTGCGTACTGGTAACTAAAGACTAAATCGTTTTACAGTCTCCTGACTAAACTGAATGTTTCAAGTCCGTCCTAGTTACAGGCAAATGTTCGATGAATGTTAGAAATTGTGAAAAGCGAAATATTAAATTCTGCTCACGAACGAACAAGGCATAGAAAATATTGACGGACAACAACTTAGACTCTACCTGGTGTAGTGGTATGGGTAATCAGTAGATTAAAAATGTATCAGCGGGGATATTTTCCAGTACGCACCACTCTGTCTAGTTTGCGATAAATGAACCTTATGGTAGTGATCAGATGTTGTCATAGGTAACTCTATATATATAACGCGAAAAGCAGCATGGGATGACGTACGAATACACGACGCTTGTCTTGGAAAGCCAATTGAGTTTATAGATGAATGTAGCATTTGCTATTGGAAGCCATGTTAATTGTATATAATAGGGCGGAATTGACAAGTGCAACATAGCTAGCTAAAGTATTCAAGTAAAATAAAGTGTTTGTAAAAATATTACAGAATGTGAAACACCATGGATACTCTACTGGGGCCAGATACGTAGATAAAATATCATTAGAAATATTAACTGATATGTGATGATCTTTATCAAAGCTGACCTGGCATCCCCACTGTGATACAAATGGTAGCACACACAGAGTCAAGCACCAGGACTTAAACAGAGCAACTCATGAAGTATAGGTAAAACAGATCACCCAATTGTGTTTAACATTCTAAAACTCAAACTACCTTTAGCAAAGAAATTCTAGCAGAAACTTTGTTGTTTTGCGTGTTTAATACCATGATGCCATAATTTTGTCCTTGTTTGAATGACAATGCAAGTGTACATGTTAATATGCATGTTGTAGTGAGAATATATCATCAATTTGTCAACACAAAAGGAGCCAGTACTAACTGACGCTCCTCCTCCTTGTATGTCCTATACTTACCAATACTTTAATAGGTGTGTGTATGTCTAGTGCTTGACAGTGGGCGTGTGTGTGTGCGCTACGCTTATATCTCTCAGTAGGGATGACTGGTCGGAGTTCATAACAATGTCACATCCACTTGCCTTGTTACATCTTAGGACATGAAATATGTGATGCCATGTTTAAATTTATGGCTCATTAAAAAACATATTCGTCCCCAGTAGAGTCCATGGTGTTTCAAATGTCGTAGTAAGTACGAAATGCATTTAAATGCATTCACACTTGAATAAAAGAAACTGATAATAGTTGCTTGGCATTTATTGTTTAAAGGTTTCATTCGTAACCCCTTTCCCTTCGCTTTTATTGTGTAAACGTACGGGCAGTAGAATAACCACATGGTTATTGAATAAATGCCCTTGATTATAATTTCTCTTATTATATGTGGAAGTAGTTGTATTAGTAAGGGGTCGATCATCCCCGCTGTCCGGAACATCATGAACTGTGCGAATTCTATCATATCCTAAAACCTTATTAGCGCTAGTCCGATTTATGGTTATCCTGGTGGGAAATTCTGCATTATGATGATGATGATGATGATGATGATGATGATGATGATGATGATGATGATGATGATGATGATGATGTACAAATGATGTAACCAGGGCGAGTCAGACTGGCGACAGAGAATCGGCTTACTTTTCAATATTGAATAGCTGATCGATGAATGACTACTTTGTCAAACAGTATAATTCTAACGCTAAACTACTGAAAACACTTAAAAGGGTTTCCTTCAAGTAGTATATCCTTACTAGCGGCTCCTGTCATGCAAAGTATTCGTAGTGCTCAATGAAGTTGCATACTTTGTTCTCTGGTTGTAATCAGTTGTAACAGCGAACTCAATTTATTATTAAAAGCGGTTTTTCCGTTTTAAAAGATCAAATTCCAATAAAGTGTCTAACTGTCTCTTTTTGACGAAGAAAGCACTGTTGCGGATATTGATATGTGCTTGATGTGTGTTTTTGTCAGTTGTCAAAAAGAATGGTTTTCATCTTCACTAGTTGGTAAGTTACACATCATATCTTTCTATTTATCTAATCCATTTCTAGTATAAAAATAAATGTAATCTGATACTGTATGTTGTGACAATAAAGCAGCTAATGGCAATACCTTTGCCGTATCTTAGTAATCCAGTTCTACTTAAATTCCGCACTTGTGTTAGGTTAGTCCAAGGTGAATCTGCAATATTGAATTCATTAATGTGACGTCGTACATGCTTTTTTGTCTGCGAGTACGTTAATTCTTTCAGTGGTATGGTTAGCCGTAATTTGTTTAACCTTTGTACGGGCGCATATAGTTTGTTGGTTTTTTGCGATCTACATTGTAATTGTTTGTTTTTCATTAAAATTCACAATAGATTATGTATCTTTTTGATCATTTTTTTTCCAAGAATCATCTTTCTGTTTATTTCTTTTCTTACTGTATCATCCATAAAATTTTAAACAAAGGAAGATACAGACAATCATAATGTTAAGTAATAGAGTCAAAACTGGTGGACTCCGTTGACGTCTGTTAATATTAACTGCAAGTGTGACCAGCCGCACCTCTTACTAATGTGTGCAAACCACGCTGCAGCGGGCCACGTACGTGAAAAAAACCATGGAAACGACGTTTTAATTACGATGAGTGTATCATCAATACATTGAGCATAGCGGTTTAAATGCTACAAAACCTATATAGACATACATATTACAACAGAAAACATTATATACTAAAAGAAGACAACATTGAAGAGTGATCGAATAGTCGACTAATCACATAATGTGATGAAACGTTGAAAAGTAGTCTTAATACTTGAATGTCTGTTTGTCTTATCTCTTCAGGAACTGTTTGTAAGAAAGATACATTCTATTACTGCGTACCCTAGTATTTGTCATGAAGATCCCAGCATTGTTAATTTTAAATTATTACATAATTAAAATGATACATGCAATTTGATTGGTTAATACGCTGTGATGAATTGTGCAACATCTACCCTCATGCTAGCCCTATAATGTGATGAGTTAAACACTACAGTATTCCGTCGTAGTTTACTCTTTAAATATAGCTATTTCAATGGAAACGTTGAATAGCTTGTTAACCATTCACATTGATCGTATTATAATTGAAATTAACACCTCTTGGGTCTTCAGAACAAATCCCAAGGGTATAAAGTAATAGAAATTCAACATGTATAAATATGTCATATCCAAACCTAGAAAAAATGTTGTTTACTTTCGTAAAACGCTTATCGCTCAATCACGTCATTATATTAACACCAAAGTAGACTGGATCGTCTCCGAGAAAGATTATATCCAAGGGCATAAACGTGTCTAAGTGACAATGCACCCAGCTAACCATGATTCGACAGTTAACATGCTCTCACATCATTGACTATTTCTTGACAAGGAATTGTAACTTGCAGGCAATTTGCCAACTCAATTTTCAAAAATGGCGTTAGTACCTCAACACAAGGGTATTTCCATTTCGTTGTTTTTAGCATTAACTGCAGTATTATAATAAGGTTCACCAATAGCCCTTTCTACTTCGTCATATGTATGTATGTATGTATGTATGTATGTATGTATGTATGTATGTATGTATGTATGTACGTACGTATGTATGTATGTATGTAGACATCTCAGTAAACGGACTGCTGATCGTTGGTGTTGCTATAGTAATAGTAATAATAATTGTTGTTGTTATTGTTGTTGTTGTTATCATTGTTTCTTTCATTCTTTTGTTGTGTTGTTATTGTTTTTTATCATTGTTTCATTCTTCGTCTGTTGTTGTTTTTGTTTTTGTTCTGTTGTTGTTTTTGTTTTTGTTTTTGTTGCTGCCACTGCTGTTTTGTTTATACTAAGGTTTGGATTACTTGAAAACACATTCATCACCATTTTTATCACAAGACCTTTACACCGTATAATAAGAATATTATAAACATGGTAACTACCTCGAATGTTCATGTCTATAATTGTGTAGGAGACCAACGACATTTTGCTGTTTCTTGCAACGACTCTAGTGAAACAGCTGTTGTTGAAGTTATGGTAGTCTACTCAACTTTGTCGGCACTGTACTTCGACCATAATCATTCTCCCGTTCCTATTAAAAGATTTCGGTTATGCTTTGACTGGGAATATACCGTTGTAACCTCCAAAAGTGTCATCTTTGTCTGTGCAAACATTTGCAGATGACCTTTTAAAAAGTATTTTGTCAGCGTGCATAGAGAGTTTGAAAAACTGATCTCATATTTCCGATAACATGGCTTTAGAGAATAGGGTTGGTATGTCGGATTTCATTTTATTTTATTTTACTTTTTAATTTCATAATTTTTGAAAAATATTGCTTCGACCCAAATCCAAGCAAAATGTCGGTCACAATACCCCTTGTGTGATAGTTTGATGAATATGTATAGGCATCACTAGGGAAAGAGAACAGACATGCGTGAAGGTCAAGAAGACAAAAACTTAATTATCGTTTTAAATGTATATATGTGTTTAGGATTAGCGGTTTAAACTAAGGTCGGTCGGTTTACCAAAAACACACATTTGTTGTATTTTATTTTGTTTTGCTTTATAAGTGTGTGCATAAAACATTTAGTTCTAGGTTGCCGAAAGGTTAACAATGGCCTCTTTGGAAACCTTCAGTAATTACAATTGGGGAGAGGCGGGGGACTTTGGGTGGGTCAGAGTATACAAATTGACTCTTGGGGGAGGGCGTATATACAATGAGAAATTCCGTTATCTAATTTGACCTCTCACACCTTTAACACCGCTGTCATACAGTTGATATCGTTGTTGATAAACATGCAATGAAAGGGTAGCTAACATGTGCGGAGATCTAGAGGAGTTGGTCTCAAAGAGACATGGTGAAGCCAGCTGTTGACCTTGGTACAGACAATGCTGGGAGAGCACATATGGTAGAGACCCATCATAGCTCAGTCACCCTTCTTCATTTTGACGGTATTTTAATGAGGAGTTATATATATACATATACATACATAATACATATAATATACTTTTTCTTCAATCCCTGCTTGTGCTATTGTAAATCTTTGCGTATCATTATTTGAAGAAAAATACACACACACATCAGATATGATATCTATAGTATTTTCTTTTTTCACAATTTTGCTATGGGAGTTGGAATTAAACTTTTGAGTTCATCTTCGCTGCCATTCTTACAATAAAGTAAGGGATAGGTGGATTCAAGTGAAACTACACGGAATACATATGCCCTTTGATCTAACATTTATTGAAGTCGCTAGAAACAAATACGTGCACATTTCAAGAAAACCCCAAGGGAAAAGTGAAAGCTGAGGACGTCAAATTGTCTCTTTTCCTAGTCAAATCCGACTACCTTGTTAACGCATTATCATGCCTCTTTATACCGTGTAAGTTTACTTATATACCTCCAACAGGGCAAAAAATGTGCATGAATATTCACAGAGCTCACTTTTTCCATGATGTCAACAGTACTGAAGTAATTATATTGCTAACCCTGTCTGGTTCACTAGAAGGAGTATTCTATGTCTCCCGCCTGACAGATATAATTAATGTTCCTTAGCACTACCGCACAGGTAAAACTATCGGGTTACTTCTGTTCCGGGCCCAGGCTTTACAGCAATATCCGTCGTATTTTACACAAAGTCCGTTACCCTGTGGATAAGATTCCTAATTGAAACATTAGATAAAATGGCTGTTTGTAAGTAATTATTAAATTTAAGTTTTGAAAGTTTGCAGTAACGTCCATGATACATCCTGAAACTATGTTCTTGCAAGACCTACGTACCACGCTTGTTAGGCGTAGACGAACCTTGTCATCTTTTAATAGTTTTTTGAGAAAAATGTTTGTGTACTATTTTATATGTGGCCTTTATAATATGCAGAGTTGTTTCAAGTAATCGGCAAGATTATTTTACAGCTTGACGCCCTGATAGACAGATGATGTTGTGAAAATTGATGCTCGTACTTACGAATCAAATAGAGTACTTACATTAATTTTGCCTCCAAACGTCTCGTTATGGGTTATATTTTGCGATATTGCCATTTATGGACAGGGATAAATTTATTTTCATCATAGTATATCATATTTCTTTATTCCCCAGGTGTAATATTGGATGTATCCTACAGACCGTAAAAGCCGACAAAGTAATTTTATGACTTCAATCGGGCTAATAAGACTTCCTTGTGGAAAAACATTATATCTGAGTACCTTATTTATTTTGAAAATGTTAAATAACATTGTCTAGATATATTATCAATACTAGCCTTCGATATTTGATTTTTGTTTTCCTTCTGCCTATATCATCACCACCACCACCACCGTCATCATCATCATCATAACCACCACCGCACCTCCACCACCACCACCATCATCATCATCATCATCATCACCATCATCACCATCACCACCACCACCACCACCACCATCGGCTACAGAGCAGGCCACAAGTATATTAACACTCCATGTTGTGGCAGATATTCATTGTCAACTTTGTCTAATATACATAGGCATTAAAAATCGAGTTGTCTACCTACGTATGCATAATCAAATATTATTCCCCAATATTTTCCTTCGTTCAGTTGAGGAAAATACGAGTGGCCTAAGGGAGCTTCGTCGACAAACCCTTAGGTAGCGAGTATTTTCCAGGGAATGGAGAAAAATATTGGGGAATAATATAAAAATACATTCTCAATCATTATTTATGAAAACTGTGGAACGCTTTCGAACACTGCAAAACCAATGACGTAGACACGGGTTGTCGTGACGTAGTACGACCAGGGTATATAATACATAGTTTCTATTCAAAGACAATAACTTAGCTTCAATATCATATAAATAAAAATATCGACAGTGAAAACATCATTTTATCCCGCCAAAAGCCATATGATTGATAGACATACAGAAGACATGAAAGTGAAAAGACCTTTATCCAAACTGATTTGAATAGTTCATACTATCTTTGATCATAAGGAATCTACCATATGAAGATATATGTTTCGAAGTGACCAGTGAGGAAGACATTGTTAGTGTCAAAATGGATGTCTATGAGAACTGTCTGTTGTAATACATTCGATGTCATTTTATTTACCTTGCCGTAAGAAAATGGAATAACTTGGGTAGAAGTACTGATAGCTACTGACAAAGAAGATGTAAATGTTCAGAAGGGGGAAAGTATAATAAGCCTAAGGTTAACAATCTTGAGATAATGAATCTAATGATACGTGTCAATCATCATTCGATGCATATTCCCTTGACATAAAGTATTAAGCGTAAGCCTCACATCATTTTAATGAGTTTCAATTTATAGCAGCATTTGGTTTCATAGCACTGAACAGATACATTTGATACATAGCTTTATCTATGCTTGTGGCGTAAACAAACCAGATTGATCCTCATTCAAATCTGGCTTAGATTGTCTAAATGTAGAGCTACCAGCCAGTCTATATCAATTCTTTTTATGATATGATATCAAAGTAGGTTTATCAAACTGTCATTTACGAAACACAGGGTGAATACTAAATTAGAAAGTAACCGTGGGGTGAAAGTTAATCCCCGGCATTCAGAGTTTACCGTCTTCAGGGCTTCCAATAAGGGGAAAGGTTGAATAACAATAACATTTCAACATGACAAACTCATTTTTCGGTGAGGTATACATTGAAAGGTCTTAAGATAGTTACATGTGCAACCTTAGGGATTCGAACACATCGATTGACAATCGATGATCGTAGGTACACAAACAATATTTTCCAAAGACATCACAATGTGGCTGTGAAGATTGACATAGAGAGTCAAGGCAGCTGGAAAAATGAATATATATATATATATATATATATATATATATATATATATATATATATATATATATATATATATATATATATATATATATATATATATAATCTAATAATCTACAGCTGGTGCCAATGCAATGCCTGGGTGTATTAGGTTGTCGTTACCTTTATACTGCACCATTGTAATGATATAAATTGGTATGGAATTTATATGGAGATTTACGGTGTCCCGTTGAGACTAGGTTTTATACACCTCTATCCTCTATGTTAATTGTTGTAATGTTGTTTATTTTATAAATACTAGAGTTCACTAAGAGAACATTACAATTCGTCAATCTAGTGTTATTTCTAATTGAAAATGTCATCTGATATGACGTTGTGATAGGGAATGTAACACACGACTTCATCTGATATGACGTTGTGATAGAGAATGTAACACACGAGTTCATCGTCAACATTTTAGGAGAATTTAGAGGCTTAGCGAATACATGTCTCGACTTCAATTCATGAGTGTGAATGCAGATTGGAAATATATCTCTAATTGCTTGCCAACGATGCCGTGGGTTTAAGAAGTCTAGGGAAGTAAAGCCTACGTACTAACACATAGCTTGGAGCGCTCAAACCATTAAGTAATTATCTTCCGTTGCATTGCAAAAGCACGTACTACAATGGACTTACTAATGTCGTGATATATTTCGTCCCCTTTTATGCATGTTATATTTTTCTCAGAATGAAGGCGGTTAATAAGTAGTGAAGTGCGTATATTTTACGTGTAATATCATAATCTAAGTACTCAAAATATTAAAGTAAAGAGCTTATGGATGAATGTATTTTTAGTCTAGAATAAACACGCTCATTTTGAAAGTACGTAATCGTTAGAACATACTTATTATAATACCACACGACATGTCTAGACAGATTGGCGTTCATGACATCAAACCGGAATATAAGATATTAAAATGATAGATATTTGACTAGTAATCAAGATAATTTGATTAGTAATAAGATATTTGATTTAGTCTAGTAATATTCCCTTCGCATATAATTTAGTATTGCAATATTCTAACATGTATAGTCGTATATCTGCAATAGTGTGTGTGTCTTTAATGTAATTATATCGTCCTGTTTTTCATAGTTTGTGTTTAATTGTTTCCGCTGTGAAGTATATCTTAATTCCGTTTATTAAAACAGGTAATACCATCGGCCAACTTGTAATACAATAGGTGAACTTGATTCCTAGTCAATCACGAAATTATGAAACTTAACATAGTGGTAGCCAAGGCATCATGACTTACGCTTGAATTTGAAACAAATCAATCGAAATTTCTCAAGGCTCATTTTCTATTTTCTCTGAATGGAAAAATGTTGTTCAACATAATAGTTATACGCTGTGGTCAATACCGAAATGCAGATCATCCGCCGAAAACCAGTATTCAATTGTTTGATATCACGCCAAGTCAACACCTCTGTGTATACTCACTTTTTGACAGCATATTCCATGTGTCACATGACATCAAATGCAAGAATTTAGGTGAGAGAGACACGTACACACGTGTTAGGAATCGTTATCACTATGTATTTCTCGGTCGTGTTTGCTAAGTGTTTCTTTTCCTCTTTTGAAAAGAATGCACTTACTGAAGTCCATTACCGTTACATATTTGTCTGTGGAAATTACTGCAATGGTTTAGTCGAATGGATTATTTTCTCTAGCTACGACACACGTTGTGTTTTTCATTTCTCATAGTAACGCTTGAATGTCCGAAAGTATGTTAGCTATAAAGGTACAACTACATTGTTTAGCGAATTGACTAAACCGTGACAGAAATTACATCCTCGCCTCATCTACCCGCTACAAATCTCGCATTCTGATTTGGTTATAAAGCCTGTATCATTGCTTGTTTTTTTCATCAAGTGCTTTGCAATCCACCATCAGTAACAAATCTCAGAAAGGTTTACAAGTACCGGAAATCATATTATAATACATCATTTTGCATGTCAAATATTCAATATACTTTACACAATATCATGTTTATACATTGTATCAACTTTTTAAATCATTTGTTTATTGTGACACGAAGAAGCCATCAGAATTCAACCTATAGAAAGATAAAGATAAAGAAATGGCCGATATTGTTGATCATATGCCCATGAACACGAATTTCGTAATAATATGACTTGCGTGTTCTATAAATGAAGTTCATCTAGTGTTTACATCTTTACGTTATTTACCCATACTACAAAGAATGTACGTAAGTTTGTGGTAACATCTAACGTATATTTGAGGTGATCCGAAATTGACAAAAAACAATTGAATCACACAAATGTAGGAACAATGCCAAATCCCTTGCATTCTAATCAACTGTATTGACCAACTGAGCAAATGTATTAACTGATATTTACCGAACATCGTACCCGTCTTCCCGCGTGGCACGTCGAAAACCAACTCAATTTGATCCTTTGGTTATGAAGCTAAAAATAAACGAATTTGTTTCTCATCTGCCATGGCAGGTACACATCTAGACGACGACGTATAGCTTGTCAACAACCTCATCATATGGTAGTCACCAATACAAAATGTCTGAACAAGTCTGATGTTTCTTTAGTACGCTCTATGCTTCTGTAGATCATTGACATTGTGTCATACAATGAGAAAGACCAGATCATCTTTGCTGGTTGCTTTTTGCATGCCTAGGAGGAGTATTGGCATGTCTTAGAATGGGATATTGTATAAGTGTGTTGTGTATGGTACTGGCCATTCGGCATTGTTTTAGTTTTGTCAGTAGCAATTACACTAGTTCATCTACAAAACCTTTTGCTCTGCTTGTAATGTATCAACTTGTCTACACATCGTGGTTGAAAAGAGAGGCTATGGTGTAATACAGTCGATAACGAGTTCTTTGGCGGCCTGGAGCCTCTCCAATCCATGCCAATAGCACGTTGAATTAAACCGTCTGGCTGACTGTATCTAGTGTCACAGATGACATATTCATATTTTCAGTAAACTCAATATTTTAACAACATCGCATGTCCTAGTTTGACTGAAAGGTCAACAGACTGTCTCAAGGATATCAGACCACAAGATTGCAAGCGTACTCGAGTACATGAGACGACAGTCTGCATTTCATAGATAGCTAGGATTCATAGTGATCATTCATCAATGTTTTGAGAATACTTTTTAGAGCATGTTAACGCCTCCTGCAGACCTTAATATGGATTGCATTAATTATTTGGCCATTGGCCATGCGTTATGTAAATTTAGACTTTAATGACGTCACAATAAAGAACACTTGGGACTGGCAGGCACTTCACTTCGCAGGGGCACTTGGCTTCAGGGGAAGTCAATGAGCAAGGCTAGGTGCTTGCCTTGGTTTCCAGTGTAGACTTTTAAACACAAACTGTGTGTAGTCTGAGCTAATTCCCTAAGATTCAAGTGAGATCCCGGTACACACAGAAGTTGATATGAGATATGAGAGGGATTCGAGTGTAGTTACTTGGTCTCTCAGCTGTGCGCGAAGATCAAAAGTAACACTAGTAAAGCCGAAGCTGCCACCATTACCTCTGGGTTTTTTGTTCATTTTATGCTTGGTCTTTGACAATAGTGCTAAATATCTATCTATATTTTCATTTCAGAAATAATTTAAAAAAAAGAACTTCTGCCAAACTTGGATTTAATAAATTGTCTTCCAACAACTAGAATTGTACATGCTATTCAGTGAGAAAAAAAGCAAAGCTGACTACCTTCTCAAATGCATTCATTTGTCTCGTTAGATATTGCCTCAGGAGTCTATATATAAGTCTGATCTGGTCCATCTGACAATTGCATGCCGCTGTTGAACTTATGTTCATTTACAAATCAATAGTTAGCGTGACTATTATGTCCGTGTTAAATAGCGCTCGAGGTAAACGTCAATCAATGTCAAAGGATTAATTCGCTTTTGGTGAGCCCAACTTTCCAATAAGTAGACCCACTGGCAAATGCTAGTAGCACACTGTCTGTATTTAGTACAGGGAATGTTTCTTATCTGTTTCTCCCTCGTTGTCATACGCAATACCTTTTACTAGTAACTTTATACCAGCATGTGTGTTGTAATCCTATCTTATGAAAACTTCAAAAGTTACACACATGTTTATCTTTATTTATCTTTATTTATATTTATATTTGTACTGGATAGTTCTTTAAGCATATAAACGCTTGTCTCCCAAGAAGTCCAGTAAGGGCCATCCCTCACGGGTTCAGTGTTAATGCAGGAGGAAACCGAAGTACCCGGGGAAAACCTGCGTTGTTCGGTAGAGTCAAACTGAACGACACTATTCTTACTTACAGCGTGGTAAATATAATCGATGATCTGATCGAACCCCGACCGCAGTCGTAAGAGGCAAGTGCCTTAACCACTCGGCCACCGACAACCCTAATTAAACCCTATGTAATTGAGTAAAACTATTAACAAAACCACCGGTAATTATTTACAAACAGGGGTAGCACAATTTTCAGGAATATAAATAGACAGCAAGACAAGGTGTGTGATTAATGAACGAAATGAATTAATTTGGCTCCAGTGGGTAAAAAAGTCAAGATCCAATATAAAGCTACAGAAAGGCCATGTCAGGTAACTTGGAGATAATACTTGAATTAAGTGTGTATATCTTTTTGTAACTTAGCTAATGTACAAATTGTAGATTTTTACACAAAATATGGCCACCGTTTAGTAAAAAGTGATATACACGGTAACATGATTAAGATGTTTGCGTCTCTAATTCTGAATCACCTGTACAGAAGATTTGAAGGGAAAACATTATCACACTTGGATACCATGAAGGGGAAAGGCAGTAGGAAATAGTCAGGATCACGGTCTTAAAAGAAATTTGCATCTTATATAAACATTAATACAGGGTTGACTCTTGAATGGGGAATCTGTGTATCGTATAGTGTTGCTGAGTTATGCAGGAAAAGGTTACTTTGTGCCTCAAATATGAATTGATACAGTTCAGTGATTTTTCCGTAACGGTCAAGGTCACATATAATGACACCAGAAGAAAGGTTGCATCTTATCATACACACGTAGGCACTTGAATGAAATTTGTATTTCTTACGGTTCTTGGCCATGGTTCATTGTATAGTTGATTTATACAGCAAATTTTATTTCCCATGGTCTTTATTGCCCTTGCCCAAGACTTTCTTTTTAAATGGTCACATTCAAGTACTAGTAAGGTCTGTGATGTGCAAGAAATAGCTTGATTTTGAAGTCAAAGGTCAAGGTATTGACACAAATTCTCACCTGACAATATGAGGGTAGGTCTCTATGTATTGTTGCGACAGTTTTTTTAGTTATGCTATAAATCATTATTTTTACAACAAATATAGCCTCATTCAGTAAAAAAAGTGACACGAGCAATAAAACTAATACAGCAATAAATCCGGGTTTTACGACAACTTTCATTTGCTGGAGGAGGAATGGGTTACCCCTGGCACATAAAATAATGTAATATGAGGGAATAGCTAAATGAATAACATACTTGTACCGAGGGTTATAATAAAATAACAATTTTATTAGGGTCATGACAAACACGAGAGAGTCTTGAACTAGATAGTCTGGACCGTGAGTTGTTCAGTATATACTTTGATTCAGATTTCAACGACAAGAACACATTTTTCTTTCCTCTCAAATGTAACTGTATTAAATTCAAACAGCCGTTAAGTGCGATTTTGTATCTTGATGAAAAAAGCTAACCCAAATTTGATTTAACAAAACTATGGCTTCTGAAAGTATGTTATTTGTCCATAAATCGGAGTTCGATAACGAAGTTTTTTTAATTTTGGTTGGCGTCACCTAACAGGATGTAGACTACTGTACAACCATCATCACCCAGTATGCAATTGCCGCGCAGAATGCGGAAATAAATAATTGCTTTCTATTAACTGAGTTCGTGCGGTTTATTAACGATCAAATGAAGTAATTTATCTTACTTATAAAAATCCCTACTATGCAAAAGACTGTTCTAACAATGCAAGAAGACAAGAAACACAAAATAGAAGGCAAGAAGCGGCAATAACATTATATTAGAATAGTGTAATCAAGGCTTTATGCAAGTATTTTCATTTGAGTAAAAAGCTTATAAACTCAGCTTGTATCAATCCCCCTAGATAAAAAGGCTTAAGCTTTTTGGTTGGAATCAGATATGGTAAATGATCGGAATTACAGATTACATAAAGTACACGTATCATAAAGTGGTATGTCAGAATTATTTTAACTACAAGTGTATGCAAATGAGGGGAGAGTACGAACTTGACCTTGTATATTGATTTGGATAAAATACTTGCTGATAGAATGTTTAATTACTTTCACTAGAAATGTAACATAAGATCAATACAACGGATACGTGCATATTCAGTTTTCTGTCGAACTCTGAATTCTATCGCGCCTTCTTCTTAATATGAATGATACTCAAATTCAAGCACTAAAAGTCTTGCTTGGCCTTCCTTTCGCCGTATAATCAAAGGTTTTCAGTTTCGGCAAAACCTACTATTAAATTGACGTCATTATTATGCAAAATCCGTACGCTTGAGCTTGGCCTTGTCAATATTGGTGACAACCCCTGCTAAAGGCTAGAAAATGTTGTGAGACATTAAGTGACATCTCCAATACTCAAGACGCCGTCATGAATGTGTACTTGACATGGACCTTTAAGCGTAGACCCTACAAGTGTAGGGTCTACGCTTTAAGTCAGTATGTCATTTACACACTATAATTACATATCCACAGCGTCGTTATTTTTGGAACCAATCACGTTAATGATACTGTGCTACAAGCAAAAAACTGTCTGACAATCTTTCTCAGACAGTGATATTTAGACATTGCATATATCAATTTCCACCTTTCAATCAACACTGCGTCAAAGCGACGTGTACGTCATGTTATTTACTGTGTTACCGCCCCCAATATAGGCATTAGCACCACGGGATCGTATGATTATCCACTAGACGTGAGGAGGGCACTTAGTTTAGTTTATTTTTATTTACTTCGAGAACATGCTCATGAAAAATAAAATATAAAACACATACAAAAGACAAAGTGAAATACGACAAAAACACAAGAGACAGTCTAGGTAACATGAACAAATGAAAGGAAAGGTTATACTGAAAGAAGCCTAAAACCCAAACACTGTCAATTACAAGTCAAAAACAATCTCTAAGGACAACAGCCATATATTTGCTATCCCTGCTGATTACAGTCGGTGATAAACAGGCTTCAATTAAAGTATTCTGACTGTTCAGTAATCTCAAATAGTTTAAAGGTGGAAGCGTCCGTATTTGGGATGTTGATATGATGGGGAATGTATATGTTCTATATAATATTACAGTATCTTGCAAAAAATAATTTCAGCTTTGACTATTTTTACGAAATAACCAACGACCAATATAGCCTTCTCGCCACATATCTAGAACCTCTAGAATGCTATATTTGCCGAGAAATCTTCTCGCGTGATAATAGTTCCAATGTGACTAAAAGATTATTTAGAATTGCGATAGCAATGTTTTAAAATACTAAACCAAACGTTTACATCCTCCTTGCCAAATAGTACTAGTTGAAAGTTTGACATAAAAAGTGAAATTCAAAAACGGAATTTGAAAAAAAAAGTAACGCACATTTAATTTATTGAAATACTTGTACATGCTTGACTGTGACGATTTAACATTCGAGAGGAAATTCTAATGTCTGACAAATTCAAATACACTTTAGAATTAATTTTGAACTTGTTTGTACTTTTTGTTGATATTATATACGACTATTTTCATGTATTACGTTTATTAGACCTATTGTTGAAGATTGAATGTATGAAGACGAAACATTCTGCGAAACCTAACCAGTAATATCCGCCTAACATGCACTATTCATCAAAGGTGAATCATGCCGCCTCCACTTATCTATGGATTAGGGTTTCAAGTTTCGAAGTTAATCCATGGAGATTCAGAATTACAACAATGAATAATGTACGGCAGTAACTCCCGCCAAGGGCGACAGACGTCAACCTGGAATTTATTTCAGTTCGTGGCAGGTATAACGGTACAACATTCGGAGGTCAGCAGAGGCCGAAAACCTGAAGATGGTTCCCCGAGGGACCGACTTATTATGACGTACTTTGTTAGTCTATATAGGTTGCATGTCTTGAGTAATGTAAATAAACTGTCTAATAAATTGTATGATAACATATGTGTACGTACAGCAGTCTTCCAAGGCTTTCATGGCAAGTACAGTCCTTTATTTCCAAGGACAGTTTGTGTATTATGAACTTACTTTTTGCAATTGCATCTCTCAACATCAACAAAATCGCAGGTATAATTTTTTCACCTGGATATGTATTCCTTTATGATTAAAACCCTAGTCTTTAAAATGCATACTTAGCCGCTACAATAGTCAGATTTGGTGTCGAAATCTGACTTGGAAGGGCATGAAAATTGCCATACTATCCTCGTCAGCAGTTTCCGAAAGAAATTCCGTTGTCATATAGTAACGCCACCGATTGACCGTGATGGGGTCTATGAAGATAGTCAGTATAGCTTAAGTAATTTGGAAATGAATACAGTTTAATAAAAGAAGCATTCCTGAAAGGGATAGATTTAAAAATCAATATACTGGATTATAAGTCAAGATTAAGGTTGTTAGTTGTTTAGTCGCCCACTCCATTGTATTTTCAGTACTTGTTATCATCTCAAGCTATTTGTATAGTATTTCTTTCTTGTGGGAAATAAATTTCAAATCGATTCAGTGTTTTTTTAAAGGATACTTCGCAGATTACTGTTCAGCATGTGTTTGGTTTTACAGACTTTGAACCACAGAGCCAATATACCGTTGGTAACTATTGTTCATCAACCTGAGGGCACAGCTTCTACGTACCTTTTGTGGCAGTGCAATATATAATACATACATGACATATAGCGACTAGTACACTATACAATCGTATTGATCATTTAGTGCTTTACTGCTAAGTAACATCGTGCATGTAATAGGGACGTGACATTTAATGGTATAGCAGAATACCTAACATCCAAATGGGTTTATAAAACAGTTCGAATTTCGATGATAAATGTTTCATAATTTCAATGTTAGTGTAGAAAGGTATGAAGCATACAAAAAGTCTGCTTTAAAAGATATCTTAAGATTGCGTTCAGCTACATATAACACTATGACTATGCATGGGGAAAACGGCGATTTTTTTTAAAAACTTTTCTGAAGCACATTGCCACCGTGTATGTATCAGTTTAACGAAGAATATATTTCTTAAATTTGGAAAGAAGAATTCGTTCATTTAGATGTGATTTAAATGTAAATACCTCTCAACCAGTTAAGTTGCCCTTCAATTTAAAATTACTACTTCTAAAAACAATTTCGTTTAGTATTTTATTCGATCTATCGTCCCCCATTCTTCAAATAAAACTTTTAACACTGCAAGGAGCATTTAGGTGATATGATTCTTTATTAATTGTGTTCTCTATGTATTACAATGTTATAAAATGTCATTCTCTTAGTAAATAAGCCTTATGTCAGCCACTGTGTATTATGATTCCGGATTATATACCCGTAGGTAAGAAGGCCGAGCATACGATGACTAAACTAAATTGAAATCCCTTTACAAAGTACACACACTATATCATGGTGATAATAATGAGTAATGTGGTAAGGCCCAAAAAATAGAATTATTTCTGATCAGGATGTCTGAAATGGTGCGACGACGGATTTTTTTTAATTCTGAACAAACATGTCACTCAGTCTACTATTTAGCTACTGTTATTTTTATTTAGTACTTTTGAGCAAGTGTGTAACTATGTGAGGCAGATGACATTTGCTTGTTCATCATTGGCTCTGCAGTTGTCTTAACTGAAATAGGGAGGGTTATTTTTGTGTTTTCCCAACGCATCTACATACTGCATAGGCTGGTCAAACACAAGCAAAACAAGACCGACGCGAGAGTATTTATAAGATACGCGCGCTGATCAGAAATAATTCTATACTTTTTTTTTGCCTATAAATGATAATTAGCTATTTAACAAAACTCGGCATCAGTAGTGTATATGAAACAAACGCTGATATATATATATATATATATATATATATATATATATATATATATATATATATATATATATATATATATATATATATACCGTGATCATTTGCCTTATATGTCTATGAATCCTCTCAATCATCCAGGTATGAAGTTAATAACGAAGTTATTATAATCTATCCTACTGGACTTGTTGTTGTTTGCCTTATATATTTATTTCTAGTCACTGACAGGTATAGAAAATGATACAGAAAAGTATATCTTATAACTGTAAATGTACAGAGAATGTAGATGATAGGAATGACACACACACACACACACACACACACACACACACACACACACACACGAGTGAATGCTTTTATTCTTAGGCCTAACAAAAAAAATTGTGGTTCCGATTACGCTCAGTTTTTGAATAGGTGGGGTAGGTAGATGTTTTTATATATGTATATATATTTCATATGCGAGTATCTAGTTCAGGTAGTTATGTGTTCCGTTGTTTTCCATATGGTCTCTGGGTTATTGATTTCTTCACATCAGATGTACAGCCATTACAGATTGAAAGAACAGTTGTATATTGTCTTTTTAAAATGATGCCAGTTTCCGCATCCATATTTCGTGCGAGACTTTTTTCACAATTTTCGCGATTTTATTTTTTCTAGAATACGTTAAAAGAAAGTTTAGGGTCGGGTAACCGGAAGCAAACAATATTTTTATTAGGTCTTATATAAAAGAATTAATGACCAACTAATATCAAACCTTTTTTAGAATTAAACATCTTGACTTAGTCTCTGGAACCATGCTACTTATATTATTTACAATGTACAGTCGGCTTGGTGTACAAAACAGTGTTAGCTATAAACACTTATATTAGTGGAATGTATGAAATCATTTTCCTCGAGATGGACGTCATAGTACTCAAATATTATTACAAATATATATAGTGTTTCTTAGTAAAGTTACATGCTTTTTTATCAAACTTAAAAAACAGAGTGAAATATTTCCTCGGGTATACACAAGAGTTAATTGATGCTGTCTTGGCGAGAATATAAATCATGAATTCAAATGTCGCCAGAAGTGAAATAATTTCATTATTTGTGGTATTGAATTGACTAGTTTAGAGTGATAGTACACGTCTTTTCATATCTATCATCAGTTTGTAAAGGTACGAATGAACAACTAAAACCATTTTAAATCGTATTAAATCATTCTTACATTGATTATTGATAACATAGAACCTTAACATAGAACCTTAAAGGTTTCAATGTTATTGATGAAAACGATCACCACATTTGAATGACGTCATTATCATCACTGATGATTTTAATGACGTCATCATCATATTTGAATGAAGTCATAAAATTTGAATGACATTTGAATGACGTCATCATCACATTTGAATGACATCAAAATTGTAATCCCTACTGAGTTACTCTATGCGTTCTGCGTTAGCCCCCTTGCGTTCGTATGGGAACTTCTCTTGGTAATGCTCTGTCGAAAAAACGCAAATTCAGTGTTCAGCGTCTGTATTGGTGTGCCCTTGTCGGTAGAAATTCTCGAGCGTACACAACACACTTTTGTCGTTCGTAGTCTTGCAATAGCTTCCTCCACGTCTTGTCAGTCCTCAGGAGGTTCTTATTACCTGTAAATTAATTGAATTTTTTCCGTTAATTTTGTAATTATTTTCAGCCTCTTAATACGATCTCCTGCTACACAAAGGATACGACTGTTGAGACTGTTATTATATAGTCGGTGATGCAATGGACATACAGGTATCACATCCCTAACAATTTTGAACTCTAACGTAACAGGAACAGATATGCGCCATCTACGTTGAGCATTGCCATTGGTTTAGTCATGCGTTTCTTGAAAAAAAAATGGAAGCATTATCACACTTTGGTGCAGAAAGTTGACAAATTATGTTGTGTTGATTGTTTTCAATGACAATGGTAAGATCGCAACTCATATTCTGCCCTTTACTCACAAATTACTTGATGTTGTAGCCTTTCAATCCTGAATTCACAGGACTTGGGTATTTCCATTATAGTGCTTACCAACAATAATAAGACCTCTTCGAGCCCTAGTGATTGCAACATTGATTTGATGGTCATCAGTCACGAATCCTAAATTCTTGTTCAGCCATCCTTTAGTAGGCGATTCCTCGATCTCTCTCCTTGGTAATGAACGTACCGTGCTCAATACAACGTAGTCTTTCTCACTCCCTGATAAACCATAAAGAGAGTGAACTAAGTCATCAAACTTAAAATGTTAAACTGGGAATACATTCCTCCTGTCTTATCCTCTACAACTTATAATTTCTTGAATAACGTTTTTTCTCAAAGCTGCACTGCCAGCTGGATGGAACGGGGTTTTATATGTTTGGTTAGGTACAGTAACTTACTCGTAACACCTTACATTGTGAACAATATCGCATCACCTGTGGATAAACGTATTTTTGTGGCTTAATACACGATAAATCAAATCAAATTGATTTTTGGGTCCGCACCCAAACATCGGCGCCCTCAACGGCGTTCACGATTTGAACCCGTTTCTCTACAGCTTATGGATAATATCGTCTACTGGCTGACTTGTACAATGTCTAATTATTGGTGATCGAAAAACGATTCTGCAGTTACACCAATATAGTTTTAACATGCATGATGACAGATTCAAAATCAAGCGTTTTCGCTCAAGATTTAAACTTGCAACTGCACTACCTACAGATAATATAGACAATTAGTTAACAAATACAATGTCTTTTTATAAATAATTGAACAATATTTAGTGAATAGCTCGTTAGTTATTTGATAATAAAATATCTCATTTGCAGCTCGTGTAGGTTTAAATTTTGTGGTGAAAACATTATGTTCAAACTGCTTCTACAGTCACATATACTTAGCACATTTTCCTTCTGGCCCTAAGCTGATACATTCCCTACAACTTTTAGTATGGTTACTTAGCAACCAAAACGTAGTCAAGAAAATCTATGTTATCAAGTTTCAATGTGGCACTCTGAGCAGATAAAAAATATACGCCTAGCGGCTATGTGTATCTAAAGAAGACAATCCATATGTACATAAATAATATACGACATCGTCATAAAATATCAGTAATACATTTTTGAGAGAGATAAATATGACATAATCTATAATTCCTCCAATAATCCTACACTTAGATTGAACTGGTCATCTACACTAAGCTTTATCAGTTGAAGTAGACTACCATAGTTAGACCCTTAGCCTTAATAATAGTATATAAAGTGTGTATTAGTTGTAACACTTGGTAAGTGAAATGTCGCTGAATTCGATGTAAGAAGCATTCCCACTGTACACATACTAACACAGTAGGGAGTCTACGTCATATAGACGTAATATATTGACTTGTTTTCGCTTTATCAAAGTATCTTGGCATATGATTTTAAATGTAAGAGTTCAACACACATGTACTAGATTAAAATAGTGTTGCATTCAGAACTTTTTTCAAACAGATAGAAGTGTCATATTCATCGGTTGCCATGGAAAACCAACTTTTGAAAGGTAGCTGTGTGTGATTTCTTGAATTCACAAGTGCAAGTCTTACAAATTTCCCGCAGTCTGAATTCAATACAGGACTTTCATCATGACAAAACGATACTGTGACATAAGTCGCGTGCAAAAACTTCAAAGCACCGTACATATGAGTATTTAAAGGCAAATGCCTTCCGATTTGTATACATATGATATTGTAGATTCTCCGAGTTGTCAGTTTGACATTTGGAGCTCTCAAAACGCGTCCTTTTAGGGAAACTCGTTACCGAATATTCCACAGACAATGCCATCAATGGGGGTTGATGTTGAAGTTTAGTTCTTACCTTGAGATCCTATAACTGAACTGACATCAATATCCTTGAGTCTTACTTTGCTTTTCAGTTCCTTCTTGATTTGAGAACATTGTGCCTGGTACTGAGACAATACTTGTATATGGCTGCCATATATCCCATAATCTGACGTCAATGATGTCAAAATACGAACCTGTTAAGATAGATAGATTTGTTTATAAATCCATGCAAGGCAAAATTTAAAACAAATGTAACTTTGTTTCTGATAACATGTCTTCAGAAAATAGGGTAGTTAGATCAGAATTTTAATTTAATTTAATTTAATTTTTTTATATAAATCCCTTCGACCCAAATATAAGATACTCGTCAGTCACAATCTTTCCAGAAGAGTAAAGAAGTAAATATAATGAAGACAATTTTTCGTTAGGTACATGAACACGTTATGCAGACTGTACTATTATTATAGTCTAAAAGACCTGGCTTCTCTCTAGAAGAAGTGACTACAGATGAGACAAAGGCATGAAGGTTTACACAGAAATAGAAGTAAGTTGTTACCATTTTACCTTTTTGCATGCAAAAATATGTTTATGGTTGGGCCTTCAACTAGGGTCGGTCGGGTTATTGGAAGCACACTATTTTTTAATGTGGCATAATGACCAATGTTTTGCTTGGGTACGATATTCTATTATAGCAAGTGATTTGAAGTGACGTGTTTGATGTTACAGTAATACGATGTTACAATTTGAATTGAAATGATTTGATTTGATTTGAAATGATATGATATGATATGATATGGAGTGATGTAATATTGGTGTACCATACCTGCGTCGATGATATATGATGGAAGACATTCTTTTCAGAGAGTATGTGTATGTTGTATTTAGTGATGTAGATCTGTAGTCTGGTGTAATCCCAGGCCTTTTAATAGTATTTCTGTTGTTATAATAAGTTATAGCAGGTGATGCGAACTGGTTTAGTAAACAAGTGTGATGTGACAAGATTAATGAAAGATAAGATATGACGTCACATGATATACAATGTCATTTGATACAAGAGGATATAACATGACAACATGCATGTAGCACGACACGACACGACACGACACGAAATGACTCTAAACGATATCATACGAAGCAATTTTATGTTATGAATTTTGCGTTAACTTCCAAACATTCCAACAACCTATATTTGGTTTTTAGTCTTTTAACATGCGCTACTTACAACATCTTGAATTTCTTGCATGTTTTTCTTTGACTGTTCACTACCTTCCTCTGTTGATACAGTCAGGGTTTCTTCTCTTCCAACACTGTGGCAAAATACCACTGGATGCTGTGGTCCACCCGGCCAAATACTGTTTAGTTTAGGAATGGTCCTTCTACTGCGGACTCTATCATCAGTTTGAAGTTCATTGTCATAAAACTGTTTGCTTGGAAAATTACAGATGCATGGATGCTGAAAACAACCAAATAGAGCACAATTAGTGTTCATGTTATTTTATTCTCAGTACGGTGATCTGAAAATGTTATCTTCGCATGATCTGTACTTTTGGGGAAAGTTGCAACTAGAACTTTAAATTTATTTTTGTTTCGTTCTAATGTAATATTTATATATGTCTGTGTCTGTGTCTGTGTCTGTGTATGTGTATGTGTGTCTCTGTGCGTATATAAGTGTGTGTGTGTGTGTGTGTGTGTGTGTGTGTGTGTGTGTGTGTATTTGTGTTTGATGATAACTTCAATTTCGTCGCGAGGTCTAACAGTCTTGTAGTGCGCCCTCCATAGTACATAAATACAATACGCACGTTTTTACAGTGTAGTACTAAATATCCATGTAACTCTCAGTAATTGCACTGGAGCTAAAGAACTCCATAACTATTTCTAACACTTACCATTCTATACTGTATCTTCAACATTTCGAATCGTTTTTCAAAACAGTACCGTTCCAATAGAGATATTGCTAGGCCAAGTTGTTTCGATAAGTTGTGAGGTACGATTGGTTGAAGTTGACGGTGGTCACCAATCAGAACAATTTGCTTCGGATTTGATCTAACCAACGGCACCAGTGTCTCTGGTTCTGTACACATACCGGCTTCGTCGATTATACATTGCGATATGTTGATACCAGCAAGTCTCTTACTTGCTGCTTCCGAACACGTACATAATATGACATCACAGTTGCCTAGGATGGCTTTTTCTGCTTTGAAAATTAACCCTCTGTATGCCTTGTAATCACTTCGTGATATCGATCCACCATTTTTTCTGAACTGTTTTTCCATATCTGTAATCCGTTTACCATACGAAGCAGATGTTCGAATCAGATGATGGAGAGCTATATTGCCGTGAGCTGGATTGCTTTCAACACTGTGGCGAGGTCTACTATGTAAATTACCTCTCCATCCTGGCAGCGGGAAATCTTTGGCTTCGATGTTCTTGCTGTACATACGAATAATTTTCAAGTCGAATCTCTTTAAGTAATCTGTTAATATAAAGGTTGTTTCATTGCATAGGGCAATTGTACTTTTTAAGCTCACGTAAATTTAGTTCCAGGTTGTCATGGAAGTGCTTTTGGAAAATAGAAACGCGAAAATAAGAATTTGATAAATCACATAAACTGAAGCACAACACAACATAACATACACATGTGATACACAAAGACCAATAAACTAACCTGCAGCAACATCAACTGCTTTATTTGAAGGCGCACAGTGTAGTACCCGTCCATCATTTTTACCGTCTCTCTTGTTTGTTTTAACAAAGGCATTTCCCAGATTAGCAGCTGTATACGATTTCCCAGTACCTATCAATAACATGTATGTAAAAATATAAGATAAGTTAGAGGCAAACATTAGGTCAACATTTTGACAGCTAAAGGATACAATAAACTCTAAGCTTATGCTATTAGGGAGAAAGCTATGTTGACAAGATTGTTATGTCCTCTCATTGATGTGGTCAATTTAACACTTGATGATAACTGAATTCGTAATCTTTGACTTTGTGTAGACGTATTTACATGCACTAGTTAGTGAAGGTCTTAGTCTAAACTACTTTAACGATCACAACTAAATTAATCCTTACCTGGTGGACCTTGAATGACAGTGATCTTTTGTTCCAACGCTTTTTTTATTGCCGACGCCTGATCTGGATTTAGAGATGGTAACCCATCCCCTCTCTTCGAAACAACTGAAAGAAGGATTTGCCTCACACTTTGCTCACGCACAACTGTCAAACAATAATAAGTAGTTAAACAATTGTGGCTTCTAAGCTCACGAACATTATGATTATACAACGGTGATGAGAATATTGGTTATCATCGATTTCTGACAATATGTTTAATTGGCAATTAAAGGTATAAAGTAATTATCATTCATCTCAAAAACAACTAATGTATATGGCATACACACACACACATACATACACACACACACACATATATATATATATATATATATATATATATATATATATATATATTATATATATCAGATTGATACTCACCAAGTAGCAGATTGATACTCACCGAGTTATATATATATATATATATATATATATATATATATATATATATATATATATATATATATGTTTTTATATGTATATATATATATATATAATATATATATATAATATTGAAAGAGTTCCAGAACTACCAAAACTATATATATATATATATATATATATATATATATATATATATATATATATATATATATATATATATATATATATATATATATATATATATTATATATAATGTTCAGATTCCCCCCATGAGTCTGAAATTAGTGTATACCTGAATTTGAGTCCATTCTTCCGAGACACGTGTCGACAACGAGCTCTGAAGCATCATCCAGGTTGAGAACAGCTTCTTCCATTCTCCTGTAATCACATCATACTGTCTTACTTTAGTAGCATATAAGAGAGCCTTCAGTAATTGCAATGGGGAGGGCCAGGGGAAATCAAGCCCGGTCTGTGACATAAAATGTGAATCATATTTGATAGAAACAATCCTGCAATAAAATGTTAAGCGTCTATCAATGAAAGAAAACAGCAGGAATAAAATACTTTAAAAAAATTATAATGTTGTTGCTTCATTTCGAATTCATTTTGAGAATCATTTTCCTGGAATACTTTCAATGAAACCGGTTGATTGTGATAATACAAACACGTATTTTATCATTCAAATGTGCTAGATTGCCATTCGTATTCATTTAAGGAACACAAGGAGAAAAACAAATAATTACCTGTATGGTATTGACTTTTGAACGATTTCAACCACACAGCCCTTAGTGCAGTGAATTTGTGATCTTAACCGTTGGCGAAGAAACTCCTTGTTGTCTTTCAGTCTTACATGGATAACCATATTCTCATCGCCGCAGGTCTTATTATGCCCTCTTTCGTCTACTTTTGTAACAACACAGTGGCCAATCCATCGGAAGGTTTGGTCGACGAAAAGATTGTCCCTCCAGTTCGAGGTCGTTGCCACTGTTTCATCGGAAGATTGCTGGTATCTTACACACACATAATCGTCCCCATACTGTGTTTTCGCATATATTTTGATATCCCTGCTGTCACAGAAGCCTCTGGTCAAAGTGAATCTTCCCTCGATTCCACTTCCTTGTGAAGACCATTCAATATCCACATTCTTAATCGAATAGTTATCATAATGCCGAACAGCGGCATCGGCTGAGGACATAGAGAGCAATGGTAGCCATGTTTGTTGGTATTCGCCTACTTCCCATTCTTTTCTTGATGAGAGACTCGGTACTTTATCCTCGGCAACTTCAGAGAAACAATGTATAGGATCACGTCTATGAATACAGCAGATATCGAATCCTTCTGCCACTTGAAGTAGGTCAATACCAGGAGTCATGAAACCCTTACGGAACTTCATACCAAGCTGAATTTGCAGCGTGTCTCCTAATCCAAAGCTTCGCTCGAACTGGCATGGATCAATTCTGTTTCTCTTGTTGTCTTGCACTTCAGACGTGATTCGTTGTGGTTTAGTCATTGGCAATTTAGTTTTCAGTTCATCCAAATCTTGGAAAGATTTCTGGGTGTTCTTTTCGCGACAGTAAAGTACAGTTGATGTTACTTTTTCCCATTTCCGTGAAGTAATAGTAACACAGTATTGATCTTTGTTGAGAGAAAGCACCTTCCTTTGTGCACCTACTAACGTAAAGTCAGATACATCAACTTGGCAGTCGTACATGTGTTCACTCCATTTCAACTTCAACTGCTGCTTTTCCAAATCCTCATGCGGTTTGTCGCAAACCTTCAGCATTGACAGAGTTAACTTCCTATCATCAGCAGATAGCTTTGTCATGTGCATAATCTGGAAATTCAGAGCCTTCTCATTTGCTTTCTCCACAACAGCATAAGCCTTTACGGGATTTTGCTGTAACTTCAGAGCCAATGATAACTTCTTGCAATCTTGGGCAAAGCAACGTTGTTTGTCTTCTGTCTGGTTACACATAGAGCACAGTCTACTGACCTCGTCCTTGTCGTATGGGGCTTGTGCGTTTTGAATGCCAGCAATGACAAACCTCTGAATGACGAGATCTATGTAACGTCTGATTGGTGAGGTGCATCTGACATACCCATTAGTCTTCAGCCCAAAATGTTCACTCTGTTTCTGTGGATCAGAACAGGTATACTCTGCCCTTTCTTGAATTTTGTAATAATTCATCAACATAATAAATAGCTCTGGGTGGTTGTTATCATCACAAACAAGTTGCCTTAGCATCTCTTGATCACTGCATTCTCTGTCACTCACCAATTTATCTAACAGGGAACTCAAAATTCGTATGTTACCAGAAGATTGTCTACCAGGCCCATTTTCATTGGAGATAAGCTTTGCCGACATGTTGACACTGCAACGAAGGAACTGACCGAACTGTCTAAGAAACCACTCCATTTCTTCCTCACGTGGTTTACACTGCCTTCTCAATGGCGTGCAATCTGGAAATCTTAGCAATAACCATTCAGCTACATTTTCATTAGCCAACACCATCATTTCTTCCACAAGGTGATGGGCTTCGGTCGCTTTATCAGTATCCCCGCCATAATTGCAAGGTTGAGCTAGGAAGTATGCCTTTCCCAGCCTATGTCTTCGTCTATCTTGTGCTAGTTTGTGTAGAATTCTGAGCTTCTTTTCCAATTCTTTAGATAACTCTGTCTTTGGGGTAGAGTCTTCAGAAATTACACCCTGTACTTCTTCATAGGAAAGTCGATGTTTTGATTTGATCAATGTCCTCTTGACTTCTGTATGTTGATGCACTACATTCATGTTGATGTCCAATTCGAAGAAGAACGAAAGTGCACGTCTGTCCTTGTTTTGCAGTAGACTGCAAGTTTCTGTACTTAACCAGCTCGGTAACATATATATAGGCTTGCCATCTGGTGGATAATAGGACGTTCCTCTCTTGAATGCAGCCCTATCCAACTCAGAATCTTGTGGAACACGTGACGCTACGTCTGCAATATGTACTCCTACTCTATAGTTACCATTATCTAACTCTTCAATACTTATAGCATCGTCTAAATCTTGCGATTCAGGAGGGTCGATTGTAAAAGTAAGTAGGTTTCTGCAGTCTTCATACTCATGTGTTGTTGGCACGGATTGCACTACTGGCTTTTCCAAAGCACCGTTAAACGTATCCTTTACACCATACTTAGCTCTGAGATACTTGAGACCTGATGTGAGATCTTCGACACCCTGGAGTACGTCTACCACTATGCACAGTGGATATCGTTTGTTCACATCCCAATTCAGAAACCGTGTTAAGAACACTATGTGTTGTCTTTCATCATTTGATATCTCCACCATCATTTTCAAGATAAAAGTGTGTCCTGGTTTGTTACTGACTCTGTACATTGGTATGCAAACGTAATTGTCATCACTCTTCTTCCAGCCTTTTCCTTTCAGCCACATCATCTTTGGAAAGTTGCCATTAATGGGGACCATCAGATTATCACTGTATTCGTCAAGAGTGCAAGCAACTTTCTTCATCCATGGTTCTTCAGCCCGTCTGATTATACCCGCAACTTTACCGTATCTGAATGGATTGTTCTTTCCATTTAAATCATCAAGAGCTATCTCCCTTTCATCAGCATCATCTTCCAGCAGTTCAATAACCACATTATCTAGGTTTAGTGCTCTACCTCTGTCAAGTTTGGTTGGTATGCGTATATCAAAGTCGAGGTCCTCACAGCACGGTATTGCCTTATCCTTATCTTGCATTCTGCATTCCAGTGTACAAAGTTTATAGATATCTGGACTCTCTCGTAAAAGTCGTTCGAGTTCATTTCTTGGAAGTTCTTTTATCAAGGCGTCCTCATTTTCAAATGCATCAAATTCTTCGTCAGTATATGGGTTGTCTGGCGGTTCATCTTCGTCAGAGTTATACTCATCACTGTGCTTCTTTGGAGACGTTTGTCGACCTTTGACCGAATGAACTCCCCTTCTGCCATTTATTCTGTAAATACGCATTGTTGCAGTAAGTATCCATGCAGAAATTCTTCACTTATAAGTGTAAATTCAATTATTATTATTTCATCAAACATCACTATGTTTTCTCAAAGGTTGTGACAATTCTACCGGGGTGATCTGCTCATCAAAACATTGTGTAAGCCATATAAAAAAACAAACAAACGTAGTAATTGCAAACTTCAGATACAGGAGATATTTGAAGTTAATGATGTATGTATCCAACTGATCAGACCAAATGTTATACTCATTTATAGACTTTGTATGATACATCCGCATCAGATTTTTCTATTTTTATAAAAAAAAATTAAAATGAAAAGTACGACATTCAAGTAGGAAAATACTATTATCAATAGCACTCAAACGGCCAATACAAAACAGTCTCTAAGTAGCAATCCGACATTTTACCTCTTTATAGAATTTGTACTTTCGTGTGGTGGATGACCATTTGTAGTTGATTTGGTTTTCCTTGGGGAAGCTTTTCCAAGAATATCCGTAATTCGTTCAGGTGTGGATTTTAATGGGGGTCCATTCACCACTACAGGATCGGAACAAAATAAACTGGGTTTAATTCATCAAATCAAAGACTGGATACAATGTATGTTTGCTATCGATAAATGAAATCATCAATATTTATTTTCCCATAGAGTTAACAAAGTATATATGGCCACCATATTGAATTCTAAAAGGCCACCATACTGGATTCTAAAATGACTAAGGTTTGATAACATTTTCACCTCTATTTCAAAACTGACTACAGTGTTCATGACCACCGGAGTTTTTTATTGGTTTTAAGTGAGAATATGATGGTGTTTTTATTAACAAAGTAACAGTAATTATTTCCGAGGCGCTTTTCACAATAAGGTCGTGTAGGGCATAATTGTCATGAATTAAACATGGTATGACAAATTTTGTAAAGATAATACATATATTGGAAGTACTAAATTATGAAGATATATATTGTGTTTAAGATATTGTACCTTGTAGTTGTTTATATTCACATCTTTTGCGGTATATTCTTTCCTTGCTTTCACCATTCAATGAACTATTCTCTAAAACAGAAATGAAACAATAAATGGTGAACTGGGCTCGAAATAAGTACATCAGATGAAAAACTGAAAAGATAATTTGGTCACAATGTTGAATAGACTGAAAAACTGAAAGATCGGCCGTTGTGGGCACCCTCATCATCCATTTCCACAGGGAGACGAAATGATAACGACAACATATGTCACTGTCTAAATGTTGAATAGAAAGGGTTTGTCACTTGATGTGTCTTGATCTGACGTAATAGGAAATATTTGAACGATGGCATGTGAATATAATCTTGTCCAATATATGAACACAAGCAGTGTATTGATTTACACTTTGGATACAAGCTACTGCTAACTTAACGACTGTTATTTCACCATGATTAATACAACGACAACATTTTGAATAATTTCAATATATTGTGAACACTGACAGACATCAAAAGATAACACTTTTCGCGTGATTCATGAGCTTGAGATGTTGTTTAAAGAGTACACACATCATGTGTTGAAACAGACTAGTGGTGTATATAATAACGAGCACTATTTTCTATAAATTTGCTGTAGTACTAGTAAGTCAACTTACCCTTCACACCAATGGAGGCTGATGACGCACCACCAGTCGAAGTGTCATCTTCTGTTGTTGGTAAATTATCACATATCTTTCCATCAGCTGGAATGTCTAAGATAGGAATTATGTAACTTAGTCACGTATACAATACTATCCAATGCTTTCAAATAATTCTCCTTGTTTGCGTTTTATAGGACTGACCTCAAACTAGTGAATGCCCATGTTTGTTATGTTTTTAAAATGACTTGCAAGCGATCCATTCGCTGTTTAGATTGCGATCGACGTACTTTTTTTTTCAAATTAAATAAATGTAAAAAATTTCCATGCAACAATGTACGAGATTACATCTACCGATTAACCAATTTAAACTCTGATTTTAAACAGAGTTATTACCATGTTCAAAACACATTTTTTGAAAGTTCACTAACCTCCAGCTAATCCGGGCATGTCACTATTTTTTAGATATTTCCTTCATATTTCGATGAAAAGGCTGAGACTTAACTTGCTGTGCAGTATAATGCAAGCCTTGTAAATAATCATTAGAAGATATGCTAAACTTAAGATCATTAGACTATCTGCTCTTTATTGGTTTTCGTTCTAAATACACGTCTCAAAACGATGATGTAGACCTTCCCAAACAATATGATACAATATACAATATAACTGTCTTTGCAATATTTGCATGTGTATTCATCCTTAGTTCAATACTTACTTATTTTGATTGCAGATGTTTCACGTGGTGTCACATTCTTTTGCTTTGGGCGTGCTCGAGCAGCCCTCCTTTCCTCCTCATTTTTGCAATGTTCACTCTGTACATAGAATTCAGGAGAATGTTTTCGTTTATTGACGTTACATTTGTCCAGGAGCCATATCTCTCACAACTAATTATGTATTTTAAGGTGCATTTCAAAGTGCATTATGCAGTCGAATTATGGAATACTCATTACATTGAGTGCTTTTCGAGTTACGTTTAATAACCATATATAACATTACCTTAGTAATATGTATCAGCTCTGTATATGTTCTCCGTGTAAAGGCATTGCAACCAACACAAACTTGGATTACATGAAATGTATGTTTTAACAAACTTTCAATGTGTCATCCAAGCGACATTTACTCTAAATGTTGATATGATTGTCCAACTTGAGTACAAGTTTCCACTCACCATCAGTCTATGTCGTTTTACCAACTCATCTTCTAAACCATCTGTTTCCCAGTTCAATATATTCACTTTGATGTATTTGTAGAGTTTACTTAAGATATCCCAGAGGATACGCATGAAAATGAACAGCACTTTCAGCATTCTCCTGAAATTCTGGTGTGCTGTTGATTTTACGACAATTTCCAATGATTAACTTGCGCATGCGCATGAAGACACACTTATGCTTTGCACTTTCTTTATGCGATTCTTTGAAAACAAGGCTCGGTGAGAGGAAAATAGCATGTGTGTGCGGACTAACTGTAATGACTGCGTTTTACCGAGAACTCACAAACAATACAGCCCATGCATGGGCTCTACGGTGTTTACACGACAATGTGTCCATAGAAATGCCACAGCCTATTGTTGTTAGTTCACAGACGGTCACAGAATAGATCATATATAAAATGGGGTTATTCAAGATGTTGGCTGATTACCAGGAAAGAAACGAAAGTTAATAGGAAAATTGGGTACCTACTACAGTGGTATTTTTTTCTTAAGAAATCTGAAATATTCACATTGTTTTAAGTATTATAATGGTTCTTCAAGTTGTATTGACAATAGTAAATTCCAGATTTTGTCTTCTGTTTGTTAACGAGTGCTGAACCACACAGCAATTGGTCTCAAAATAAAGCAAAGTAATACAAATCTACAGAACTCTACATCTGTATTGGGGCGAGATCAGAAGTTCAGTGTAGTATGACAAATCAGATTCTTCATTTAGGCCTCAGACCCCATCTCCACTCCCTTCTAATTAAATTGGCCAACATTTAAAAATTGTTTCAGGCAGCATCACATCGCACAATCAATTTCAGATTAGTATGTAGAAGGTATGTACCTGCAGTACTGTGAATATAAAGCCAGTAAGTGGTGTGGAAAAAAAAGTTGTTTTATTTACACTGTATTGTATTTTAGTATAACGAAAATTCCAATTCCCAATTTACTGACATTTTTAAGGGGTCAAAACAGACTCCATTAAAAGTAAAATCGGGGTTTTTTTAGGATTAGAACTAAAATGGTTCAAACCCCCCCCCCCTAAACAAATTCAGTTTTTTATCCTAGATTGAACAAATGATCTCGCCCCTTAACGTATAGACATCATCGAAAAAAAAGTTGCACTAAGTCTGAATATTGTTTGGTTCTTTGTACATTTGCGCCACTGATCCGAGTAGGTCAATTTAACTGCAATGTAAACGATTTGTGACGGCGGCTCTAAAAGGAGAAAAGTGAAATACTTACCTTGACGACTGATTGCAAAATATGGTCACAAAGTAAAATCCTTCATTTGCTAATATATATATAAACTTGAACGATTATATTTTCACAGAACGACAATACACACTGCAGTACTAGTGTTTATGTTTGTAGCTTTGGTGACAACAAAGGCGTTACGTTCTATGTTTGGGGCATGATACAATCGGTTACGGATTTTCCCGAAGATGTCATCATCTATAAATAACACTGTAGAAATGCTTACAATAGTTAGTCAATTTGATGCAAAAGAGAAACTACCCCTTTGTCGTACCCTGTGTATGTGTTCTAATAATTTTCCCAGTGAAAATATCACTTGTGTATCGTTTTTATCGAATTTTATTGCATTTCAAACTATATATTAAATCGTATTTGATACCATTCAAATTGAGTTAATATATGATCTGCGCGTGCGTTGTGACCATCGTTCAATCTTAGTGACCTGCTGAGGTTAAGTACCTACTAGTATTCAAGTTTAGAATTTACAGCCGGTACCCTTATAAATATGAATGTTTACCTCAATGACGTATTGAAGCATACACAGTGGTGTGGGGGTCATCGTCGTAAACAACAGCCTGTTTTACGGCACCATCCAAGCCACACCGCAGTGTCGCGGAAGAAATAGCAACTCTGGTTTGCGAGAATGGAGTGGGGTTTGAGTAAGCTAAACTCTTTTAGACTCTCTGGCACATTCCGCTGTCTCCACTAATTATAAATCACCATAATCCCGTGTCATGTATGATGCGCCATTCCCGTGGTTACATAAAAGAGGATAGCCAAGGGGTACTTTTATTTCATCATCGCACCATTTCATTGTTAATAAACTGTAAAACGTTGAAATAAAGTTGTCTGCGTGTACACTGCGTAATCAACTGTTTATTTTCACTATAACCAGTGAAAAAAGCACTCACCGTTTTCTCCATACAGTGTAAAAGAGAAATACATATTAAAAGTTAGAGAATTGAGAGCTAATAATTAACTAGAGACGTGGTGTTTAATAGTGTAGCAGAATAAATAATATCTAATATAAATAATATGGGTTTATAAAAAATAAAATTTCGATGATAAGTTTTTCTTAATTTAAATATGCGTGTGAAAAGGTATGTAGCATCCAAAGGTCTGTTTTAAAATGTATCTAACGATTCGATTGCTCATCTACAGATAACGCTATGGGAAATTAATACGGCAAATCTTTTTGAAGCCCTTCTAAAGCACATTGCCACCTTGTATCGTTTTAACGAAGGGCATATTTCATAAAATTTGAAGAAAAAAGAATTCGCTGATTTAAATGTAAATACCTCTCAGCTAAATAAGTTGTGCTTCAAAATTATTACTTTTGTCAATGAACAATTTCGTTTAGTAGTTTATGTTTATTCAAACTCTCGCTGCCATACTTCAAATAAAACATTTCACACTGCAAGGAGCATTTATGTGATATGTCATTCTTTATTAATTGTGTTCACTAATGAATTACAATGATATAAAATGTTATACTTAAAATTGTACAAATCTTGTAGTTAAACCTTATGTTTGCCACTGTGTATAAACAATTCTGGATTATATACCCGTGGGTAAGAAGCTAGGCCGAGCATACGATGACTAAACTAAATTTAAATCACTTTACAAAGTACCCATACTATATAACTTGTTTTGGTGATATTAATAAATATTTACATATGATACTTATATTATTTGCAACGTACAGTCGGCTTGGTCCACAAAACAGTGGTTGCTATAGATACTTACATTTGTGGAATGTATGAAATCATTTTCCTCGAGATGGACGGCACAGTAGTCATACATTATTACAATATATATAGTATTTCTTAATAATAAAATTACATTCTTTTTTATCAAAACTTTAAAAAAAAACAGTGAAATATTTCCTTGGGTATATACAAGAGTTAATTGATTCTATAATAAACATTTTCTTGGCAAGAATAAGAAGTGTGGATACAAATGTCGCCAGAAGTGAAATAATTATATCATTTATGGTTATGAATTGACTAGTTTAGAGTGATAGTACACGTCTTTTCATATACCATCAGCTTGTAAAGGTAGGAATGAACAACTAAAACCAATTTAAATCTTATTAAACCATTCTTACATAGAAATTATTCATAACATAGGACCTTAAAGGTTTCAATGTTATTGATGAAAACTGTCATCACATTTGAATGACGTCATCACATTTGAATGACACATTTGAATGACAACAAAATTGTAATCGTTTCTGAGTTGCTATACAAAATCTAATGATAGTATTATTAGTATGCGTTCTGGTCACGCTAACTTGACAAAATCGCTCGTTAGTCCCCCTTGCGTTGGTATGGGAACTTCTCCTGGTAATGCGCTGTCGAAAAACGCAAATAAAGTGTTCAGCGTCTGTGTTGGCGTGCCCGTGTCAGTAGAAATTCGCGAGCGTACACAACACACTTTTGTCGATCGTAGTCTTGTAATAGCTTCCTCCACGTCTTGTCAGTCCTCAGGAGGTTCTTATTACCTGTAAATTAATTGAATTTTTTCAATCGTTAATTTTGTAATTATTTTCAGCGTCTTAATACGATCCAGTGCTAAGCAAAAGATATGTTGGGACTGCCATTATATCGTCGGTGATGCAAAGGACATACAGGTATCGCATCTTTAATTTTGAACTTTAACAAGAACAGATTTGCGCCATTTACATTCACCATTTTTTTAATCATGCGTTTCTTGTATACACTTACATGGAAGCATTATCACACTTTGGTGCTGAAAGTTGACAAGTATTGTTGTGTTGATTGTTTTCAATGGTAAGATCATAACTCAAATTCCGCCATTTACTCACAAATTACTTGATGTTGTAGCCATTCGATCCTGAATTTACAGGACTTGGGTATTTCCATTAAAGTGCTTACCAACAATAATAAGACCTTTTCGAGCCCTAGTGATTGCAACATTGATTTGATGGTCATCAGTCACGAATCCTAAATTCTTGTTCAGCCATCCTTTAGTAGGCGATTCTTCGATCTCTCTCCTCGGTAATGAACGTACCGTGCTCAATACAACGTAGTCTTTCTCACTCCCTGATAAACCATAAAGAGAGTGAACTAAGTCATCAAACTTAAACTGTTAAACTGGGAATAAATTCCTCCCGTCTTATCCTCTACACCTTCTAATTTCTTGAATAACTTTTTACTTGTATACACAAGTGCAATTCTTAAACATTTCCCGCAGTCTGAATTCAATACAGTACTTTCATCATGACAAAACGATACTGTGGCATAAGTCGCGTGAACAGACTTCAAAGCACAGTACATGTGAGTATTTAGAGGCAACTGCCTTCCGATTGTTATACATATGATCTTGTAGATTCTCCGAGTTGTCAGTTTGACATATTTGGGGCTCTCAAACGTGTCCTTTAGGGAAACTCGTTACCGAATATTCCACATACAACGGGGGTTGATGCTGAAGTTTAGTTCTTACCTTGAGATCCTATAACTGAACTGACATCAACATCCTTGAGTCTTTCTTTGCTTTTCAGTTCCTTCTTGATTTGAGAACATTGTGCCTGGTACTGAGACAATACTTGTATATGGCTGCCATATATCCCATAATCTGACGTCAATGATGTCAAAATACGAACCTGTTAAGATAGATAGATTTGTTTATTTATAAATCCATGTAAGGCAAAATGAAATATTTGTTTCCGATAACATATCTTCAGAAAATAGGGTAGTTTGCTCAGAATTTTAATTTAATTTAATTTCTTTTATAAATCCGACCCAAATATAAAATACTCGTCGGTCACAATTACTTCCGTGAGAGTAAAGAAGTAAATATAATGAAGACAATTTTTCGTTTACGTAGATGAACACGTTATGCAGACTGTACTATTATAGTCTAGAAGACCTGATTTCCCTCTGGAAGAAGTGACCACAGTGGCGATAAAAGCATGAAGGTGACGTGTACGCGGAAATAGAACTTAATTGTTGCCATTTTACCTTTCTGCATGCATAAAAATGTTAAGGGTCGGCCGAGTTATTGGAAGCACACTATTTTTCGATTTTATGTTACAAATTTTGCGATAACTTCCAAAACATTCCTACAACCTATATTAGGCGATACTTACAACATCTTGAATTTCTTGCATGTTTTTCTTTGACTGTTCACTACCTTCCTCTGTTGATACAGTCAGGGTTTCTTCCCTGCCAACACTGTGGCAAAATACCACTGGATGCTGTGGTCCACCCGGCCAGATACTATTTAGTTTAGGAATGCTCTTTCTACTGCGGACTCTATCATCAGTTTGAAGTTCATTGTCATAAAACTGTTTGCTTGGAAAAATACAGATGCATGGATGCTGAAAACAACCAAATAGAGCACAATTAGAGTTGATGTTACTTTCTTCTCAGTACGGTGATCTGTTTAAAGAAATGGTATCTTCGCATGATGTTTACTTTTTGATTGCATCATAAATCTGAGGAATGTTGCCACTGGAACTTTATTTTTTCCATTCTGATATAAGTTTTATATATGTGTCTGTGTATGTCAGTGTGTGTGGGTGTGTATGTGTTTGATGGTAACTTCAATTTCGTCGAGAGGTCTATCAGTCTTTTTGTGCGCCCTCCATAGTACAACAATACAAAACGCCAGATTTTACAGTGTAGTGCTTTATATCCATGTACAGTGGTAATTCTCAGTAATTACACTGGAGCTAAAGAACTCCATAACTATTTCTAACACTTACCATTCTATACTGTATCTTCAACATTTCGAATCGTTTTTCAAAACAGTACCGTTCCAATAGAGATATTGCTAGGCCAAGTTGCTTCGATAAGTTGTGAGGCACGATTGGTTGAAGTTGACGGTGGTCACCAATCAGAACAATTTGCTTCGGATTTGATCTAACCAACGGTACCAGTGTCTCTGGTTCTGTACACATACCGGCTTCGTCGATTATACATTGCGATATGTTGATATCCGTAAGTCTCTTACTTGCTGCTTCAGAACACGTACATAATATGACATCGCAGTTGCCCAGGATGTCTTTCTCTGCTTTGGAAATTAACCCTCTGTATGCCTTGTAATCACTTCGTGATATCGATCCACGATTTTTTCTGAACTGTTTTTCCATATCTCTAATCCGTTTACCATACGAAGTAGATGTTCGAATCAGATGATGGAGAGCTATATTGCCGTGAGCTGGATTGCTTTCAACACTGTGCCGAGGTCTACTATGTAAATTACCACTCCATCCTGGCAGCGGGAAATCTTTGTTTTCGATGTTCTTGCTGTACATACGAACAATTTTCAAATCGAATCTCTTTAAGTAATCTGTTTGCGTGAGTAAGCTCAGGTAAATTCAGTCGCTCATGATTTCAGTATGCTGTTGTACGGTCTTCCAAGTTGTCATAAAAGTACATTTGGAAAATAGAAATGTGAAAATAAGGATTTTTTAAATCACATACACTGACGCACAGCACAACATACACATGTGATACACAAAGACTAATAAACTAACCTGCAGCAACATCAACTGCCTTATTTGAAGGCGCACAATATAGTACCCTTCCACCATTTTTACCGTCTCCCTTGTTTGTTTTAACAAAGGCATTTCCCAGATTAGCAGCTGTATACGATTTCCCAGTACCTATAATTAGCATGTATGTAAAAATATAAGTTACGTTAGAGGACTGCTAATCCTGTACATGTCAAAAACTATAGAGTCAACATTTTGACAGCTGAAGGGTATAATAAACGTTAAGCTTATACTGTTAGGGATATAGCTATGTTGACAAGATTACTATATCCTCTCATTGATGTGGTCAATTTAACACTATCGATGATAACTGAATATTGATGTGATCAATTTATCACTATGGACAATAACTGAATTCGTAATCTTTGACTTTGTGTAGACGTATTTACATGAACTAGTTAGTGAAGGTCTTAGTCTAAACTACTTTAACGATCACAACTAAATTAAACCTTACCTGGTGGACCTTGAATGACAGTGATCTTTTGTTCCAACGCTTTTTTTATTGCCGACGCCTGATCTGGATTTAGAGATGGTAACCCATCCCCTCTCTTCGAAACAACTGAAAGAAGGATTTGCCTCACACTTTGCTCACGCACAACTGTCAAATAATAACAATACGATAAAACAAAGTAGTTAAAACACTTATAAGTAATACGATATGACAACCGTCGCTCAGTTCATGAACATTATGATTATAACATGGTGTTGAGAATATTGGTTATCATCGATATGGTGCAACAATGATTTCTGTCGTCGTCATTATTTGGCAATTAAAGGTATATAATAATCATCATTCATCTCAAAAACTACTACTATATATAATATATACACATATATACATACATGTGTATATATATATATATATATATATATATATATATATATATATATATATATATATATATATATATATATATATATATATATTTGTTCAGATTCACCCCATGAATCTGAAATTAGTGTATACCTGAATTTGAGTCCACCCTTCCGAGACACGTGTCGACAACGAGCTCTGAGGCATCATCCAAGTTGAGAACAGCTTCTTCCATTCTCCTGTAATAATATTATACTGTCTTAGTTTAGTAGAATATAAGGGAGCCTTCAGTAATTGCAATGGAGAGGGCCAGGGGAATCAAGCCCGGTCTGTGACATAAAATATGAATCATATTTGATTAACACAAAAAACATCTTGCAATAAAATTTTAAGCGTCTATCAATTAACGGAAACAGCACGCTTAAAATACGTTAAAAAGAATTATATAGTGTTGTTGCTTCATTTCGAATTCATTTTGCAAATCATTTTTCTGGAATGCTTTCACTGAAACCACACTTCGTTTTAGGCGGTTGATTTTGATAATGCAAACATGTATTTTATCATTCAAATATGCCAGATTGCCATCCGTATTCATTTAAAGAACACAAGGGGAGAAACAAATAGTTACCTGTAAGGTATTGACTTTTGAACGATTTCAACCACACAACCTTTAGTGCAGTGATTGTGTGATCTTAATCGTTGGCGAAGAAACTCCTTGTTGTCTTTCAGTCTCAGATGGATAACCATATTCTCATCGCCGCGGGTCTTATTATGCCCTCTTTCGTCTACTTTTGTAACAACACAGTGGCCAATCCATCGGAAGGTTTGGTCGACGAAAAGATTGTCCCTCCAGTTCGAGGTCGTTGCCACTGTTTCATCGGAAGATTGCTGGTATCTTACACACACATAATCGTCCCCATACTGTGTTTTCGCATATATTTTGATATCCCTGCTGTCACAGAAGCCTCTGGTCAAAGTGAATCTTCCTTCGATTCCACTTCCTTGTGAAGACCATTCAATATCCACATTCTTAATCGAATAGTTATCATAATGCCGAACAGCGGCATCGGCTGAGGACATAGAGAGCAATGGTAGCCATGTTTGTTGGTATTCGCCTACTTCCCATTCTTTTCTTGATGAGAGACTCGGTACTTTATCCTCGGCAACTTCAGAGAAACAATGTATAGGATCACGTCTATGAATACAGCATATATCGAATCCTTCTGCCACTTGAAGTAGGTCAATAACAGGAGTCATGAAACCCTTATGGAACTTCATACCAAGCTGAATTTGCAGCATATCTCCTAATTCAAAGCTTCGCTCGAACTGGCATGGATCAATTCTGTTTCTTTTGTTGTCTCGCACTTCAGATGTGATTCGTTGTGGTTTAGTCATTGACAATTTAGTTTTCACTTCATTCAAGTCTTGAAACGATTTCTGGGTCTTCTTTTCACGACAGTAAAGTACAGCTGATGCTAATTTTTCCCATTTCCGTGAAGTAATAGTAACACAGCATTGATCTTTGTTAAGAGAAAGCACCTTCCTTTGTGCACCTACCAACGTAAAGTCAGATTCATCAACTTGGCAGTCGTACATGTGTTCACTCCATTTCAACTTCAACTGCTGCTTTTCCAAATCCTCATGTGGTTTGTCGCAAACCTTCAGCATTGACAGAGTTAACTTCCTATCATCAGCAGATAGCTTTGTCATGTGCATAATCTGGAAATTCAGAGCCTTCTCATTTGCTTTCTCCACAACAGCATAAGCCTTTACGGGATTTTGCTGTAACTTCAGAGCCAGGGATAACTTCTTGCAATCTTGGGCAAAGCAACGTTGTTTGTCTTCCGTCTGGTTACACATAGAGCACAGCCTACTGATCTCGTCCTTGTCGTATGGGGATGGTGCGTTTTGTATGCCAGCAATGATGAACCTCTGAATGACGAGATCTATATAACGTCTGATTGGTGAGGTGCATCTGACATACCCATTAGCCTTCAGCCCAAAATGTTCACTCTGCTTCTGTGGATCAGAACAGGTATACTCTGCCCTTTCTTGAATTTTGTAATAATTCATCAACATAACAAATAGTTCTGGATGGTTGTTATCATCACAAACAAGTTGCCTTAGCATCTGTTGATCCCTGCATTCTCTGTCACTCACCAATTTATCAAACACTGAACTCAAAATTCGTATGTTTCCAGAAGATTGTCTACCAGGCCTATTTTCACTGGAGGTAAGCTTTGCCGACATGTTGACACTACAACGAAGGAACTGACCGAACTGTCCAAGAAACCATTCCATTTCTTCATCAGGTGGTTTACACTGTCTTCTCAATGGCGTGCAATCTGGAAATCTGAGCAATAACCACTCAGCTACATTTTCATTAGCCAACACCATCATTTCTTCCACAAGGTGGTGGGCTTCGGTCGCTTTATCAGTATCCTCACCATAATTGCAAGGTTGAGCTAGGAAGTATGCCTTTCCCAGCCTATGTCTTCGTCTATCTTGTGCTAGTTTGTGTAGAATTCTGAGCTTCTTTTCCAATTCTTTAGATACCTCTGTCTTTGGGGTGGCGTCTTCAGAAATTACACCCTGTACTTCTTCATAGGAAAGTCGATGTTTTGATTTGATCAATGTCCTCTTGACTTCTGTATGTTGATGCACTATATTCATGTTGATGTCCAATTCGATGAAGAACGAAAGTGCACGTCTGTCCTTGTTTTGCAGTAGACTGCAAGTTTCTGTACTTAACCAGCTCGGTAACATATATATAGGCTTGCCATCTGGTGGATAATAGGACGTTCCTCTCTTGAATGCAGCCCTATCCAACTCAGAATCTTGTGGAACACGTGACGCTACGTCTGCGATATGTACTCCTACTCTATAGTTACCATTAGCTAACTCTTCAATACTTATAGCATCGTCTAAATCTTGCGATTCAGGAGGGTCGATTGTAAAAGTAAGTAGGTTTCTACAGTCTTCATACTCATGTGTTGTTGACACGGATTCCACTACTGGCTTTTCCAAAGCACCGTTAAACGTATCCTTTACACCATACTTAGCTCTGAGATACTTGAGACCTGATGTGAGATCTTCGACACCCTGGAGTACGTCTACCACTATGCAAAGTGGATATCGTTTGTTCACATCCCAATTCAGAAACCGTGTTAAGAACACTATGTGTTGTCTTTCATCATTTGATATCTCCACCATCTCTTTAAATATAAAAGTGTGTCCTGGTTTGTTACTGACTCTGTACATTGGTATGCAAACGTAATTGTCATCACTCTTCTTCCAGCCTTTTCCTTTCAGCCACATCATCTTTGGAAAGTTGCCATTGATGGGGACCATCAGGTTATCGCTGTATTCGTCAAGAGTGCAAGCAACCTTTTTCATCCGTGGTTCTTCAGCCCGCCTGATGATACCAGCAACTTTACCATATCTGAATGGATTGTTCTTTCCATTTAAATCATCAAGAGCTATCTCCCTTTCATCAGCATCATCTTCCAACAGTTCAATAACCACATTATCTAGGTTTAGTGCTCTACCTCTGTCAAGTTTGGTTGGTATGCGTATATCAAAGTCGAGGTCCTCACAGCACGGTATTGCCTTATCCTTATCTTGCATTCTACATTCAAGTGTACAGAGTTTATAGATATCTGGACTCTCTCGTAAAAGTCGTTCGAGTTCATGTCTTGGAAGTTCTTTTATCAAGGCGTCCTCATTTTCAAATGCATCAAATTCTTCGTCAGTATATGGGTTCTCTGGCGGTTCATCTTCGTCAGAGTCATACTCATCACTGTGCTTCTTTGGAGACGGTTGTCGACCTTTGACTGAATGAACTCCCCTTCTGCCATTTATTCTATAAATACACATTGTTACAGTAAGTATATGTGCAGACAATCTTCACTTATATGTAACTTCAATGATTATTTCATCAAACATCATTATGTTTTCTCAAACGTTGCGACAATTCTGCCGGGATGATCTGCTCATCAAAGCATTTTGTAACGCATATCAAAAACAAACAAACAAACGTAGTAATTACAAACTTCGGATAAGGGAGAGATTTGAAGATAATTATGTATGTATCCAACTCATCAGAACAACATACTCATTTATAGAATTTGTAAGATACATCCGCATTAAATATTTTGATTTTTCTGTCAAAATCAGATTCTAAACTGTTTGAAATGAAAAGTACGAGATTCAAGTTGACAAATACTATTATCAATAACACGCACACAGCCAGTACAAAGTGTCCTCTAATGTACATTCCGATATTTTACCTCTTTATAGAATTTGCACTTTCGTATGGTGGATGACCATTTGCAGTTGATGTGGTTTTCTTTGGGGAAGCTTTTACAAGAATATCCGTAATTCTTTCAGGTGTGGATTTTAATGGAGGTCGGTTCACAACTACAGGAACAAAATAAGCTGGGTTTAATTTACCAAACCAAAGAATGGATACAATGCATGTTTGCTATCGATATATAAAATCGCTAACTTGTTTTATTCCCATAGAGTTAACATAGTATTCGGCGGCCATATTGGACTCTAAAATGATTAAATTTTGATATCGTTTTCATCTCTATTTCAAAAATGGGTACAGTGACCCCGTAGTTTTTTTATTTGTTTTAACTGAGGATATGATGGTGTGATGTCATTAACAAAGTAACAGCAATTATTATCGAGGCGCATTTCACAATAAGGTCGTATAGTGCAGAATTATCAACAATTAAACATGGAATGATGAATTTTGTAAAGATAATATATATATTGGAAGTGCTTAAATATGAAGATATATATTGTTTTTAAGCAATTGTACCTTGCGGTTGTTTATATTCACATCCATTGTGGTATATTTTTTCCTTGCTTTCACCATTCAATGAACTCTTCTCTAAAACAGAAATGAAACAATAAATGGTGAACTTAGTTTGACAATATTTTCATTCTGAATACTGACAGACATCAAAAGATGCGTGATTCATGAGCTTGAGATGTTGTTTAAAGAGTACACACATCATGTGTTTAAACAGACTAATGGTGTATATAATAACAAACACTATTTTTCTATAAATGTGCTGTAGTAATCAACTTACCCTTCACACCAATGGAGGCTGATGACGCACCACCAGCCGAAGTGTCATCTTCTGTCGTGGGTAAATTATCACATATCTTTCCATCAGCTGGAATGTCTAATATAGGAAGTATGCAACTTAGTCACGTATACAATACTATCCAATGCTTTCAAATAATGTCGTAAATTCTCCATTGTTTAAGTTTTATAGCGCTCAAACTTAGTCAAGTGAATGCCCATGTTTATTATGTTTTCAAAATGTCTTGCAAACGATCTGCTCGCTGTCATCCTTTTTTCAATGTAAAATGTTTTCATGCAACAATGTACGAGATTACATCTATTGATTAACCATGTTAAATGCTGATTTTAAACGACATATGTTTTGTATTTAACTTTACTGCTGAGTAGAAATAGTAAGGAAGGTTTTACAATCATGAAATGTCATTATGTAGAATGCCTGTGCTGTGATATCCGTACTCTTTAAGTCCACTTTCATTTCCAACGAGTTGCTGCTCTAGTTCGGAATTATTACCATGGTCAAAACACAATATTTAGTGAAAGTTCATTTGAGTATCCCACTTTTCCCATGAGATATTTCCTTCATATTTCGATGTAAAGGCTGAGCCTTATCTTGCTTTACAGTGTAATACAAGTCTTGTAAAAAAAATATCATTAGAAGATATGCCAAACTTCAGATCATTAGAGGAGACAATCAGCTCTTGACTGGTTTGGTTGTAAGTAAACGATGATGTAGACCTTCCCAAAAATATGCTTATATCTTTCCAATATTTGCATGTGTATTCATCCTTAGTTCAATACTTACTTATTTTGATTGCAGATGTTTCACGTGGTGTCACATTCTTTTGCTTTCGGCGTGCTCGAGCAGCCCTCCTTTCCTCCTCATTTTTGCAATGTTCAATCTGTACATAGAATTCAGGAGAATATTTTCGTTTATTGACATGACACTTGTCCAGGAGCCATATCCCTCACAACTAATCATGTATATTTAAGATGCATTTCAAAGTGCATTATGTAGTCGAATTATGGAATACATTGGTTGCTTTTCGAGTTACGTTACATAACATTACCTTAGTAATATGTATCAGTTCTGTACACGTTCTCCGTGTAAAGGCATTGCAACGAACACAAACTCGGATTACATGAAATATATGGTCTGATGTTAACAAACATTCAATTGCCATCCAAGCAGCATTTTAAATGTTGATATGAGGGTCCTACTAACCATCAATTTATGTCGTTTTATCAACTCATCGTCTTCTACATTTTCTTCGATTTTAGATTCTATAGTATCTTTGATATCTTTGTGTTTTACATCTTTGCCATATGTTTCCCAGTTCAATATATCCCTTGTGTTGTATTGGTAGATTTCACTTATTTCGTCCTTGATTTCCTGTATTTCTTCATCCTATCAACAAAATACAAGCATGGTGTAATAAAAAGGACTTATTAGCCACAAAGATATCACTGTAAAAGTGTTGTACAAAGTCACTGAACCCCATCATACCACTATACGTTTCCATTCATCTAATGTTCTCAGAACTTTTTGTCATGCCTTAAAAATAACCCTTCACAGATTTTTTCAAGATGTTTTCTTACTTTCCTAGATATATTTCAAAACTGAAGACCAATTTCTTGCACCAGGTAACACATACATCTTGTATATGAGTATTTCATATTGTATTATGCAAAAGAGACCTAAAAAGTGGCTACTTTCATCTGAATATGTACTTTTTCTGTGTACAAATTATTCTGATGGCCATTCCGAAGCTTCAAATGTACACACAAAGGAACACATTAGAACACACAAGAAGGCCTAAAAAAATTACTTACTACTCCATATATTCCTTCACATTTCCTGATATAAGCAACTGCTATTTTTACATGTCCTAGATAGTTGAGTATTCTTGCCACCGATAGAAGGGCGTCTCTGTTTCGGGGATCCTTCATGAGAACTACAAATTGAAACAATGTGAAAATATAATAAACCACTGTGTGGTTTTGTAGGCCACAGGAGGGCATTATTGAAGTGGCACTGTAGAAGAATACATTTCCATTCAAAAGTTATACATGCACGCCAAATTTCAAAATTCTACCCAAACGTGCACAATCGTCGTGCTTATCCGCGTAACTGGGGGGGGGGGGTCTTCACGGCGCTTGAGGGTGGTCTGCAAGTCACGACGAAACGTCACTGATGACTCTTAAACTTAATATAATATAATAATTATTCAACTCACCAAGGTTACAGTCTTTACAAGCCTCTTTTAGATTTTGAAACCACGTGTGTTCATCTGCGTCCTAATGAATTGAATTGGGATCGATAACAAAATCGTCAGTAATGATGGAAGTATTAAGTCATCTAATTCTCACGGTTACATAGAATTAATTTTCAATTTGAAAGCAAATTCACGTTTCAAACCAACGTTCACTTTTAAATTATTATGAACAGAATTGTGTATGGACTTGTAGAAGAAGAAGAAGTACTCACTGGTTGTATTTGAAGATAGCATTTAACACGTTGTATTTGGAGTGAGTGTTCGAATGTCTCGGTTGTTTTAATCCCAAGAGATCCCTTCACATTGAAGCAAACCCATGCTGCATCGGTATAGAGACGCCAGGCAACTGGAATTAAGCCTTCCGAGTAGAAGAAATCTCCTTCTTCCTTAATCCTATAATCAAGGTCCTCTAAAAACCTAACAATCTATAATCAAATAAAGAAACATGATAATAGATTTGTCATTCAAACATACAATGTATATACATGTATTTCTCAATGTAACAGTGTTAAAAAGACGATTTAACGCTACTGTCGACAGCAATGTATGTATATACGGACCTGTATACTCAAAATAATATAAAATGTTTCTATATATACTATCTATACAACCAACGCGGTTGTTTGTATTGATAGTATATATATAAACATTGTATATTATGTCGATAGTATACAGGCCCATATATGCATGTTTATAGATAGATGTACATTAGTTTAATTGACATTTCATTCACCCATGCATTGTTGTTTTTTTGTTTTAACACGGTTCCTGGCCGGGCTCCCTGTGAATGTATATTTGAATCCAAAATAACTATAGGCCTACGTTCATAACGTGTGCTTACGATATATAATAGTTACGTGTACATGTTTTTCGTGTGTATTCAACAACAACTAATACTTGCCTCGTTCGGTTTCCAGCGTTGTACCTCTCCCATTCTATACAGGGCCGGGAAATAGGAAAAAAACGTTGTTATCAATTCCGTAATTACATACATTTGGATGTCTAAGACAGAAATAGTTATTGTAGGATGCAATTTTGTATGGTTATGCTAATTTTGGAGATAACAATTATCGATTAATGTCATTTCTGATTAGCAGATATCAAAGCCAATAAAAACATGGGACAGATATAAGAATATACACATCAACTGAGAACATGTGGTTAGTGATCATCGATATATATAAGCACTCAACTGTTTGTCACTGAAAATGAGAGAGAGAGAGAGAGAGAGAGAGAGAGAGAGAGAGAGAGAGAGAGAGAGAGAGAGACAGACAGACAGACAGACAGACAGACAGACAGACAGACACATGAATTGAGAGAGAGAGAGAGAGAAGAGACAGACAGACAGACAGACAGACAGACAGACAGACAGACAGACAGACAGACAGACAGACACATGAATTGAGAGAGAGAGAGAGAGAGGGAGGGAGGGAGGGAGAGAGAGAGGGACAGACAGACAGACAGACAGACAGACAGACAGACAGACAGACAGACAGACAGACAGACAGACAGACACATGAATTGAGAGAGAGAGAGAGAGAGAGAGAGAGAGAGGGGGGGGGAGAGAGGGAGAGAGAGAGAGAGAGAGAGAGAGAGAGAGAGAGAGAGAGAGAGAGAGAGAGAGAGAGAGAGAGAGAGAGAGAGAGAGAGAGAGAGAGAGAGAGAGAGAGAGAAATTTAAACCACATTTAATGTAATAATATAGCTTACTTTAACAGCAAGACATCTTGGGCTAATGTAAATAATCTCTGGAGACGTAACTCATCCTCCATTGTTGCTGTCAGATAACGGGAAAGTCCTGTATCCTAAATAATAATAAAACAAAGTTAAGTTATCATCTTATCCAGTCAGACAACTTATTGGTCCAGAAACCAAGCGAATATGATGATGCTCCAATGATGGATAGCAGCCACCTGTTTTATTGAGAATTCATTGAATTTCATTTTCAGGGATATCAGCGTTGTTTGTACCAAACAGACTAAACAAGGATAAGATGTCTACTGGTAATTACCTATATGACTAAATCAGAGTAAGCGAAAATACGCTTGGCTTCGCACATTTAACCTGATGTCAAAGGGTGTGCTGGGTTATACCATTACACTATCGGAAACCTCTTTTGACAAAAATGAAAGAACACGATGAAGTGATACATTTGACCAACCTTTGACCTTAGCATGAGTCATACTCGGGTTGGAACAATATTGTCTGCTGACGAGTTATCTTATTTAGAGAAGCTAAGACAAACTTACAGGTTAATGTGATATAGCAAAAAAAAACAAGGCCTGAGATAACACTTTGTATGAATAGGACGATATCCTTAGAACTGCAACCGTAATTTTTGTCATAACTTTAGGCTTGAAATCATGCTCCAGTTGTAATGTGGATTTCATTATTCCCTCGTGAACATAATGTTTTCTTTTTGTCCTCATCTCGCTTAAAGTCACGATAGAGCGCCCACAACGACGAATCTTACAGTCTAAACCCATCTTGTGCTGAAATATTCAACCGCAGTATATGCCTCAAAAAATTACGCTCACCAAAGTCTTAGATCATTTTCCACCGATGTGATTAGATATACATGTACTAAGAATGAATGATCATGCATATTCTACTATAAGTGGAGGTTTCCCCGTGTTGTTAAATGGGGGGGGGGGGGTTTATCGGTCAGGTTTCATAGAATTGCGTAGTCCGTCAATGTCTGCATTTTCTGGTATTTAAGCTGTGTCATCGTTATAGTCAACAAATACGATACATCTTTAAACCTGTGAACTCGTTAAGGTCATTGCATAGTAGAGACTAAACAGACACCGTGGAATGCGGAAACAATGCTTTTGTTGATAACACATATTTTGATAGATCGTATAGTGATAAACAAACAATGAATTGTGACATGGTCTGATAACAATGTTTGTGTATATTTCTATTAATGAAAATGACACACGTTATTGTGACTGAAACATTATCTGAGAAACGGATTTTACGACAATTTTCAATAATTAGTTTGCGCATGCGCATGAAGACGCACTTATGCTTTGCCCTTTCTTTATGCGATTCTTTGAAAACAAGGCTCAGAGAGATAAAAATAGCACCTGTGCGGACTACCAATTACAAATGTGGTGATCGCGTTTTACCGAGAACTCGCAAACAATACCCCATGCAGTGTTTACACGGCAATCCACAACCTATTGTTGTTCACAGACGATCACAGAATATACGTCGTATACAAAATGGAGTTTTTCAAGATGTTGGCTGATTACCAGGAAAGAAACGAAAGTTAAAAGGAAAATTTGGTACCTACTAAAGTGGTATTGTTTCCTCAAGAAATCTGAAATATCTACATTGTTTCAGGTATTACAATGGTTATTTAAGTTGTATTGACAATAGAAATAGCAAATTCCAAATCAAACGAGTGCTTAACAAATCTAAACAGTACAGAATACATTTGTATTGGGACCAGATTAATAGTTCAGTTTAGTATTAACAAATTAGATTATTTAGTTAGGCCTCAGACCGCACAATCAATTTCAAGTGAGCATGTAGAAGTATGTAGTACTGTGAATACAAAGCCAGTAAGAGGTGAGGAAAAAAATAGTTGTTTTATTGACACTTTATATACTAGTATTAGAATGGCGTGTACATGTATTTGCTATAACGAAAATTCCAATTCTCAATTTAGTGACATTTGAGTAAAATCGGGGTTTTTTGTAGGATGACAACTAAAATGTTTCAAACCCCACCCCACCCAAAACTAAACAAATTCAGTTTTTTATCGTACATTGAACTGTTGATCTCGCCCCTTAACGTATAGACATGATCGATAACTCAAAATCACTAAAAAACAAAAAGGTTGCTCTGAATATGAAATGCTAACATGAGCTCAGCCATTGGGCATAGTGCTTATTCATCTTCGTAGATAATATTCTTCGACTTAATTACATTTTATAAATATGAAAAAAATTAAGTGACAGTCAATCCTAGTAAAAGAGAGATCGATACTCGGAGTCGTAATGTATGCACAACTAGAATGACTTGTGTTTGGGTTTGTGTCAATATTACAATTTCAGTACGATCAAAATAATTTACTCTATTTGTTGTGCCATTAGTGCCAGTGCCAGTGGAATATATATTTGTGTGTGTGTGGGGGGGGGGGGGGGGTATGTCTGTGTGTCTGTGTGTCTGTCTGTCTGTCTGTCTGTATATAACTATCTGTCTCTGTTCTCAGTCTGTTCTCTTATGATCTGTTTCTGGAATGAAATCGAATTTGATATATTATACAAATTCGCATATTTAATTTTTTATGTAATAGTTTCGTGATATTTTATATGCATGTTGACAAGTACGGTACAGTGTAGGTGTGTGTGTGTGTGTGTGTGTGTGTGTGTGTGTGTGTGTGTGTGTAATTATATATATATATGTAATTATGTATATAATATATATACCACCTAATATCTGACAAACTGTCATATGTTGCTTATGACAATAAATTAATGAAAAAATATATTGATGATACATAGTTAACATATATGAAGGTTATTTGGTTCTTTGTACATTTGCGATCATCCGAGTAGGTTCATTTAACTGTAAAGTAAGCGATTTGTGACTGGGGCTCTAAAGGGAGACAAATAGCAAGAAGACTCACCTTGAAGAATGATTGAAAATAGGGTCAGACACTGCAGCTGGAATCCTTCAAATGATAACATATATATATGAACTTGAACGATTGTATTTTCACACAGTGACAATAGACACTACAGTGCGTATGTATGTATGTGGCTGCAGTGACAACAAAGGCTTTACGTCCTGTGTTTTTATACGGCATATACAATAAGTCATGGGATTTCCCCGAATATGACGTCATCATCTATTAATAACACACATGGAAATGCTTAGTTAGTCAAATTTGAAGCAAAAGAGAAACTGTCCCTTTTTCGTGCCCTGTGTATATGTATCAATAATTTCCCAGTGAAGATATCACTTGTGTATCGTATATTTTATTTTTATTTTAATTTAGAATATTAAATCGCATCGATACATGTATATCATTCAAATTGAACTAATATATGAACTGCGCTTGCGCCTGCGTTGTCACCGTCGTTCAATCTCAGTGGTCTGCTGAGGTTCAATGAGGCGTTATATACCTATTTAATGAGAATTTACATCCAATACCCATATAAGTATCAATGTTTTACTTCAACGATGTATTGTAGCATACACTGGGATGAGGTTTGAGAAATCGAATATCTTCTAGACTCTCTGGCACATTCCACTGTCTCCGCTAAATCACCATATCCCCATAATCCACTGCCATGCATAATGCGCCATTTCCATTGGTTATATAAAAGAGGGTAGGGGCAAGGGGTACAATTATTTCGTAATCGCACCATTTCATTTTTAATACATTGTAAACCGTTGAATAAAGTCCATAAAACCGTAATTCAGTGGTCTGCGTGTACACTGCGTAATCAACTGTTTAATGTTCACTGTAATATGTATAAAAAAAAATATTTTAAAAAAGTACTTACCACGTGCACTTTCTCCGTACACTCCGTGGCTTTCACCTCAATCGTGTTGACTGCAATTGTGTATGTTGTAGTATAGGTGAGACTTAATTCCTCTCCAAGAAATAAAGACATTTTCGAAAGTTTGGTTTCTGGAAAATCATTTTACAATTTAAGATTACATAAATTGTGTGTGATTGCCAAGATACACCTAACTTTTTCACTTTCATCGTTCTAGCAGTGTTGCCTCAGGGGATTCAGCAGCAGATATACATATATATCGGATGAACAATTAATATTCATGATTCCTAATGACTTTCCAGAACCCAAAGTTTATGAAAATGCTTTTGTCTGGCGGGGTTGCCTTCTCCTTTAACATTACTTTTGTACTGTCCCGTGTCTAGAAATTCTTTACACAAATTCGACATGTTTGTTAGAATAATTTTGGTCTTAATTTGCAATATAGTTTGTATTTTACAGTTGTTGAAATAGTATCTTTAAAGTTTCCATAGATGAGAAATTGTTTTTTTATATTAGGTTTTGGTTAATGAAACATTAAGTAAACGTGTATTTTAACTTGAAACCGCAATGTGAAGGGGACAAAACGTAGCCCAAGTCCGTATTCGTAACTTAATGATTGCAAAACAAAATGAACAAATTTATCAACTGTTTGCAATTGACCGAATGCAAGTGATTTGCAAACAGACTGGGTAAATTCCAGTAATCGTTATGTTGCGCCCAGTATGTGTCACTGACCAATATTTGAATATTTACTATTTCGGCGATTTCTTTCTATTGTCTTAACAATTTGTGAAATTCACTTCTCGAATTAAGCAACGAGACAAATAGTTTTAACCCTGGCTCTTATCGGTTGAATGATGAGACTGAGAGGACTATAGGCATTGACATATTGTGATCATTTGAGTGTAAAGTATAGAGTGTTAAAGAGTAGATTGATGTGAACATGGGGTCTTAGAGTACGGTCAGTTAGCATTTCGTCAGTTATGTTAATTACCGATGACTTCATCGTTTACTTACATCCAATCGCATATAAGATATGACATCATTGTTTAATAATAGAAATGTAAACTTTCTTAAAAGTAAGAGTTCGGTTTATAAAGGCCAGAAAGGATTTAGAAGAGAAGATGCAACCATCTTGTTTGGAGAGAACCATAAATCTATGACTATGTATGTTGAGCTATTCACAGTGTGCTTGTGTGACCCGGTACGAGTGGAACTTGATGTAGCGTATAGCTAGCTGAATAACGTTTGGTGTTAATTAAATCCAAAAGCGTCACACATGCATCTGTAGACGCCCTATGGCCTATGAAACATTAACATGCACGGGTAGTCTAACTGTCTAACCAACAGACTGGTGTAGCGATTTTTCATATTCATGTCTGTCTTGTGGTTAAAATCCTGCTTTACTCAACTTGTTTTTTTTTTTATTTACACAAACAAATATCCCCCTGGTAGAAACACGGAGGATTAACAGCGGACCACCCTCATTCGAGAGTAGTTTCCGGAGATTCTATTCGAAATGCGCGCCGAAAATTCATCAGATTGTGCGTATCATCATTTGTGAACGCACCCCATGGGAGGCAGAGCATATGGAAGAAAAGAACGTCTGTCACGTGGTATCATAGGAATTGTTCTACAAACACAAACACAGTGCTGCATCAGCAGTATATGGAACCACTGGACTTTTCTCGTTGTGCAAAATTTGGCTTTACATCCGTCCAACAGAGATCTTCGTACGAACACATAACGTCACCTCACATACCTGAATGTACCTGTATTCGCTGTATCGAACTATAAAAGTAAAATAACAGGATGTGTAAAAGAAGAGGTCGGAAGTGGGTAAGGAGAATGTTATTTTACATGTTGTTTTTATCACTGGCAACTAGTAGGCCTGTTTATCTATACCCATATGTAGGCCATAGATAATGAGCTGTAAGTTTACTGGGATTACTGTTACGGTGGTCACCGGATGGTTACTGAAGACAGCGCTATAACATTTTCCGGTCCATGTTCAGAGCTAGGAAAAAACATTCTGTTCAGAGTACTGTTTCATTCTGAAATCGTCTTTGTGTCGTTCGATCCCAAAGTTTGTCTCGAATGGAGCACCAATTTAAAGTTTGAAAAGTTTAAACACATAGATATAATGTCAGGTGGTGATCGGTGATTTTCTTATATTTTGCCTTGGTATCCTTTGTAAAAGTATATTCATTTGAAACGTCGGATTGAATTTATTTATTAGGACCTTTCTACTCATTACTTTTGCACTCCTAAAGTTAAAATATAATGTGATACACAAATAACAACCGTACACGCTGTCGTTATAGTGTCATTGGTTTTCAGGTTTCAAACTTCTTCGTAGTAGTAACAGTGTACAACACGGTTGTGATTTTCGATTTCGTTATTTCACCTAAATAAGTTGGTTTATTCGGGGAAGCACACTCGATCCGATCACAACGGTGAATACTCAAATAACCAATTATTTGTATAACATATTGCACCTGCAAACCACGTGGTTATATTTTTCTAAGCGAAATGTCGATTGTTATAATCCATACATTTAGTAATTGTACAATAACATAAAGCTAACCTTTGTTATAACGTTATATAGTGCTATAACCTTTGACCTTATACCGTGAACAATTTCGGTCAAAATAAAAAATATCTTTCTTTGAATTTTAGCGTTGTCCTGAGTGTACCCAAAAAGCCGCGGAAGCTGCCGCCGGAGACAACATCTTCCTACAATGGTGTTTCATCGCGTTCGATGAAGAAGGGGTAGATTTTGCCAAAAATATGATTTTTACGATGAAATATATCGCATGTATTATGGTAAGATATTTATTTCTTCCACACTCATTGGTAGAAACTGTGTACATGTAAACTGTAGCCGTCAAATTGCTATCCTAATAAGTATCGATATCATAGTATATCTAATAATAAGCTACCTAGTTGAAAATGCGTCTCTCATTTTATCGCTGGCGTTCATTATGAACAAATCACGGAGCTTATTGTTATACCATTGACCATTGAAACCCTTACAGTCGCGTCAAAGAGGAACCTAGTAAACATTGTGATCAATTATTTTCGTGAATCTGATAACAACGATGATTCCAAATAAATTAAAAGCATCCAACATAATAACTCAATGTTTCATGTTTGATTATGACCATCATTTTTTTTCAACAAGGCCTTTCCAAGTCCCTCAAAACAAAGCCAATTGTGTGCTCAAGCCAACCAAAATACCTAACAAAAGCTATGGGTGGTCCGATTGGTGTAGATCAATTCAAACAAAATATTTGGTTGTGAAGTATACTGGTAAAATTAAGACTTTGGGGATTTTTTTGACCATCAAATTGTTTTTATTTCTTAAACAAAAAGAGAAAACTCGCATGACCACAAAATCTCACCGGCGTTTATAAAAACTGTTTACGAATTGTTTTTATTCGAAAGCATGCTTATAAAAATCACAAAAACCTGACTTTATCAGTCTAGTATCACACCTTAACTGACAACCTTGTTTCATTTGTATCTTTATCTGTACAGGGTTTTCCTATTATCACACGTCTGATGTACGAATCGGTCAAGATAATCGCATTGTCACTTATGTTGGCACAGACACCTAACAAGACAGAAGGAGCTGTTAAGTTTGGATTACCCGTTGTTTTCCGAAACCTGGCTATGGATTTTGTATTTATCGAGTTTTTGACAAGAATTTCCCTATTTATGGGTAAGATTGTACAGCACTTTTACTACTGGATAAAGCTTTCCATGCATGGACATGCCACTGTATTAAAAGGGGGGGGGGCAAAAACAAGACTAGCAAGTTAATTTCAACAACCCTGCATCGCACGACCTGTATAAAATAGAAATGTATATATAACTATATCATAGACAATAATGTAATAAGTCGTTACTCCTGTCTGTATATGTGTACAACTGAATATGTCAGTCTACAGACAATAACATGGTGTCAGTAGTACGGCTCTGGTTATCTTTCCTTACCCACTACGGCCAAACACCGGTCGACTCGCTACCAAGACCAGGATTAAGACCTTGATACATCTAAAACTATATCACATGTATTAGAAATCTGCCATAGAAGAGATCTGCTGTCTGAAAAACAATTTACGACTCGGCGCTATATGTACCTCTTTAAACCTTTCAAGAAAGAAATATGTTGCTCCTAAATTTGGGTAAAACACTATGATATATAGTCTATAATATTTTCAAATTCATATGTTTTGGTAAACCATAGTATTGAAATGTACTTTTGTTACAAACATAAACTTGAAAATTTTACTTGAAATTTTCGACTACACACTTCAGTCTTTGACAACTTTTCACATTGGATCAATCTATTGACAAAGACAACCGTGCAGTCGAAACTAGTAAAGATAAAATTTTCAAATTTGTGTTTGGAACAAAAGTTCAATTCAATGCTATAATATTGATTTTCTTGTCTGAAAAAATCAAGTAGCGGGGGGCAAAATAAGGGGAAAGCAGAATTAACGAAGAGGGGCTGACTAGAAAGTGGAGGTGACGTACGAAAACATGTCGGGGTGGAGTTAAAATTCTGATGATCTGAAAGGGGGAAATGTTTGCTCATGATTTGAACCATTACATTTCCAAATTCATATAGCTTAACTGCAACACTACTGTGTATTCCTTGTGTTGTAAGTTTTTCAAGAGTTTTATATCTGTGTGGTTCTTAAAGTGTCTCACCTGCACTTACTTTATACTAAATCTATTGTGTGGTTTACTTCCCAATTATAGACAACTTTCCAACAAAAGAGGCTTACAAACACAAGATGAAACAAAAGCGGTTTGATATTTGGCGCAACTGTGTTTTGATCCCTGTTTTTGGGCTCTACCTTGGGATGGCATTGCATTTTGTGTAAGTATTGCATATATATTATACAGGAAACACAACAATTGTGAATACATATATTCCCTCTTGTTTTTTCCAATATGTGTTTTTCCCCCCCCCCCTCCCTCCCGCCCGTACCCCCGTAATTAAGGTACTCTGCTCGGCTTATCATTATAATAGCAAATGTATAAGTTAGATTACCAATCTTCTGATTATCATTAGTTTAATTTGCACAACATTTCAAAGGATCTTTGGGAACATTGTGAGTACTAGCAATACAACTACAACTATAAGTGGAGTCATGATGGGTGAATGGCTAGCGTGACCGGCTTGGAATCTACAGGTTGCAGGTTCGAGTCCCGTCGCTGCCTGCTGTTTGTTTCTGAGTGGCTAAAGTCCTTGGGCAAGATTTGAACCACGACTGTGCCTCAGTCAACCCAGCTGTATAACTGGGGACCTGGTAGGATGTAGGTTGCAATGTGAAGGCTTTAATCCTATGCGCTTAAATGGCTGCAATGGATTGTATGCTCCCCGGGGAGTTGAGGAAGACTAAAGGGCCGTTGTGCCATTCTGATCCGAGCCAGGGGTAATAATTGTAAAGCGCTTTGAGCACGGAGTGGGAAAGCGCTATATAAGAAACCAACATTATTATTATTAACTATATATACGTTTTCGGTGCACGACGACAGCGCCAGAAATTGAAATAAAGATTTGTTTTTATTTACCTAACCTATATTATATACAAGTACATGCATTGTTTGAATGCATTCTCTTGCTGCAGCTGATCAATAGATACACTTCTGTAACGTTAGTGTTATTCTCAATATATGTACAAACTAACTAACTCACTCTCTCTCTCTCTCTCTCTCTCTCTCTCTCTCTCTCTCTCTCTCTCTCTCTCTCTCTCTCTCTCTCTCTCTCTCTCTCTCTCTCTCTCTCTCTCTCTCTCTCTCTCTCTCTCTCTCTCTCTCTCTCTCTCTCTCTCTCTCTCTCTCTCTCTCTCTCTCTCTCTCCCCCTTCACTCGTCTACCCCATCTTCTATTCTCTACTGTAATTAGTTCACCATTGACGGTGAAGGACATGTAATAGGTCTTGTGTAACCTATCGAAGAATATATCCTGATACGATGGCGGTCAAGTATTCGTTACTCATATATTGATATATGTATTTATTGCCAATATTAAAGGGATATAAATATTACTTAGTGTTTTGTCTTTATTCAACGCCATAATCAGTCAATCTGCCATTTTTGGATTTTCCTCTTTTTTCACCTTGGACCATTCCCATCCCCATCCCCAACTTCACGTCTACAACCCGTAAAAATATACCTGTGCGTTTGTATGTATGTTTGTTTGTTTGTTTGTTTGTTTGTTTGTTTGTTTGTGGTAAGCAGGAATGAGACAATGTTCATGCAAAGACATAAAATGTAATTAGTGCCAGGAACTTATCAAAGCATTAACGCCACAAAGGCTGGATCACGTGACTCTGTTTAGTATGATTGTTACTGATATGTTATTTCCACAGACATAAATAAACTGATAACAGCGTGGTGTGGACCTACATCAAAGGCACCTACTCTTGTTTTTCACTAATTGTGGCTTTGTATGATGACGTCTTGGCTTAGCTGACTTCATTCAAGCAAACGCTCTGGTCTTTTTTCGTGGGTTGTATTACCAGTGATGGCAAGATTACATCCTTAGCACCTTTTACTGAAACAAAGACACCATTCGTGATATCTGGCAATTGTATTGTGTCACGTACTGAAAAGATAGTTGTCATTACCAAACTCATGAAGAGGTCATTTACGGATATGTACAGTTCAAGATACTGTCAGACATTTTATTGTGCAATTGAACTCTTATATAATTCGTTTATTTGTTGGTTGGTTGTTTGTTTGTTTGTTTGTTGGTTGGTTTGTTTGTTAAATTTCATTTAATTCATCTTTAATATTATAATTTCGCGGCATAAACTATCAAACTTTTAAGGGGAAAGTGGCATCTGGAAATATGCATAGTAGGTATCTACAGCTAGCCTGTATACATATAGTTGAAATGTATGAACTCACGGAACAAGTAATTTTAAAAGGCAATGAGATTATCACAAAATGTTTAGTACTGAATAAAACAGTCGCCCAACACGTATAATAAAGACACCAAATGATTACCAAATTATTATTTTCAACCATGCACGGCTAAAGATTTTATTTCACAGGAATATATTGATAAAGTTTTTAAATTGTGTTCCTGTGTAGCCAGTGACAACAGGGTCTACACTGTTTGGTTTTTTTAAAGGAAAAAAAATGAGAAAAAGAGCAATTGTCAGCCAAGTAACCATGGTAACTAGGTTACGTCACTGTCCGTTTTGGGATCTACGGTAATGAAGTGTGACATGGAATGATGTATGTTTTCCTGCGAGATATGTCTTTCCCTACGAATAGGTGGATAACCAGCTTGTAGTCGATCTTCAGCTAGAGCAGGTCCCCATTGTGGCAGTGGTTTTACAGCATTACATATACGCTGAAAGAAATGAACGTAATTGAGTTGAATTACACTGTTAGTCAACCAAAGGTCAGTCAACAAAATCGTCTTTACTTAAACTTGTAACACTGTGACAGTGCGTAGGAGTTTTGTTTGCAATTTGCTTGTCGTGTATGTATGTTTGTTTGTTTGTTTCTATCTGTTTTTTATTCCTTTGCTTTACTTTTATGAAAATATAAGCATGGTCGATGAAGGATCCCCAGTATGAAATTTGTAAGATCTCGATAACTGCATATGTCTATTTATAATACTCTATGATACATGTATGTACATTCTATGTTTATTCTGTTGATATGGGGTATCACCCACAAACTGAATCGATATTTGTCACCATAGGAAATAGCCGAAATCAATGCTAGGCATGGAATCTACACAAAGTCTTATGTGTTTCCTGTTTATTGTAGTCGTGTACTGTCTAACTTCATGTATTTGGTGTAACATGGGTAGTTCTTGTGAAACAAATGCCAAAGTAAAGCAAGGTTCCCTACTCTATGGATTGCTCTAATGACTGATGTGTTGCGGAATCACATGAGGCCGACTTAATTGGTTATGTTTACAATAAATAAGGAATAAAACCTAAAAGCAAACAACCATCAACGGTAAAATCACCAAGTATCTATACAACCGCCGATCGGACCACTATAGAGATGCAACGAAGCTTACGGATACATATACTTTGCACAAATATTTTTATTAAAAGTTGTTGACGCGTTGTTGCATTCTTATTTATTTTAAATACATATAAGTGGTTTTTATCGTTGACCCAATCGTGTATGGACCCCTGTTTAACAATCATATTAAACAATTAAATCTATGCTATTTCATTTTACCTCACTGGCTGAGTTGGCTTTGACTTTGACAATGTGGTAGATGGCATATGCCGGGATGAGGGCAACAGACAATAAGGAGATGATCCAGCCAACAATTTCAGCCCACTTGGGATAGACGTAGTCACCGAGTTGACATGGAGTGTAGGACACCAGACTGAAAACCATGATGAACTGGAAAGAAAAGATAAAGAAAATGTCTTTGATAAATATACGAAGATAATTATCATTCATTCTGAGACTGAAATCATACAGATGTTAATAGCCATAACACTTTGTAAAACTAAAAATACTTCATCGTATCACCATTCTGATATATGGCTCACTGCTGCTGCTGCTGTTGTTGTTGTTGTCCTCATCAAGTTATCACAAGTATCGAAAAAACTTGTAAGAATGACACAACGATCTGAGAATAGTCAGCAATGACATATTAAATGCAGTGTAACAAACTTACTGCTAAGGTTGCAGGTGCCAGGTACTTCCAACATATCCATAGGTAACGATTAGGTTTATAGCCGATCATTGCTTCAATATCGGTACAGAATTTATCAATACCTGAAAAAAAAAATTGAAGTAACAATACAATAGTAGTGGTGTTTTATGTTTCATTTTCTACATATAAATATCCAATTTTTTGGGAATAAAATGTTTTTAGAGAGAAAGTGCAGCAATGTTTGTTTTGTGAAACTGGAAGGTATCAAAGCTTACCGTAGACCCAGGCGATGACAATGCATTCGAGTAATCCAATAAAACACAGGGAAAAACCTGCCGCATACCAATCCAACAACTGTAAGATGTATATACCTCCCTATAAAAGAAGAGTAATTCGTTGTTAGGGTTAGGAGTATGAATAATCTACCTGCCAAAAATTAAATAATTCAAGTTTTAATTTGTAAGTTTCCTCTCTATCATATATAGTATACAACCAATTCTAAACCTAGCTGCGTATGTATACAGAGCAGATGTTTTAAGAAAGGAATTTTGCTAATTTGTTTTCTGTACACTTCCGTCAGATTTTGTAATCTAGTACTGTAAATTTTTTGCGATATGGGCTGGAGGCCTTAAGAAGCAATAAACCATTATTATATAGTATACAACCAAAACAGAAACCTTTAATGGTACAGTTCAAAATTCTTAAATCCCTGGAAAGTATACAATTGTACGCTGATTTGCTCTTATTAAACTACAATGGTGGCAGTGGTAGGATTTGACAGCCATGTGATTTGACAGTGGTGGCAGCGATGGAATGCCGAACTCACAAAATATTGCGAAGTTAAATAATGTATTCAGCCAAAGTTATAAAATGTAACTCTCCCCTAAATTTGTTTTTGAAATATGGTCCTCAACGAGAACTGATTTGCAAAAAGTGACCCCTCCCCGCTCTCGAGCGCTCCCCCTGTAATTACTGAAGGCTCCCGTAGGTAATCTTAAGTACTCACCGCAGTTACCATAGGCAAGCCAAGAAGGAAGAAGGCAAAGCATGTTCCTAAGATAATCCAACTTCTGTTCTTTCTTACTCTTGGACTCAGAAATGCCAATTCATCTGTTATTGCTGTGGTAACGGTTTCCATCATCACAAACTAAAAATCAAAGAAAGCACATTTATTTTATTGTTTGTTTTCTTTGCACTGTATGCCTTTTTGCTATAAGACAAAGATAAAGCATACAGTCTCAGAGACTTTTGTACGCCTCCTTCTTCTCTCTTATCAGGTTGCCATGGTTTCCATACTCTCCGAGTCCAGTCAACATTCTAACGTTTCAAACTTCATTTACGTTTTACACAAAAAGAATCAATTATCCGTGTATTGCATTCGTCTTTGTTCTGTGTATAACGCAATGATTGCCAAATGAAAATATCTTTTCAGAGTTGTTTCATGTAGACTAAGTAACAAATATACACACTGTATATCTCCTTTTTGTGGTGAGTTTATATTTCGAAATGATGCGTTGACTTTTACCTGGCTGTCGAGTCCCAGTGTGAACATCATGATGAAGAACAAAATAGCCCACAGTGCGGACATTGGCAGTCTAGCAACAGCTTCCGGATAGACAATAAAAGCCAGACCAGCTCCTTAATAGAAAAATATACACATACAAAATTTAAATATGTATGAAATGAAAATGAGTAGCATTTAGCCCCGATTACACATGAGTGTACATGTCTTATTATCCCTGAGGCTGGCATGGTGCTTCTATTTCCTACCTCACTTAGCGTAGATTTGCATCGAAGATAAATTAGTAGGTAACCATCCCCACCCTCCCAATGATGGAGTCGTGCACGCTCACACAGCGTTGAACAATTCTTCAGGGCAGTTTTCTGGGAGGGGACAGGAGGCCTCTATATGTCAAGATAATTTCGATGGGGGCGAGGATTTGGGTTCACTACTACTAGGAAAAGACTCCTATATGATGCGCAGTTTGGAGATATGGGTTAATATGTCTGTTGCAGAATGTTGCACATTCAAGTTAAGATGGTTGGATTTGAAGCTTGTTTCTACGTCACAAATCATTGTTAGTTTTCATTCCATTGGGAATTATTTGCTTTATCAACCGTTATGATTCCAGAGATAAATAAATGCATTACACAATCATTTTCCATAACACTATATTTTTGACGTCTTCGGGTTCAACTCATTTGATTTTGCTGCATTTCAAATTGCATACTGTAAATACAAAATAACAAACAAACAAACAAACAAACACCACACACACACTAAGCACACACACACTAAGCACACACACACACACACACACTAAGCATGCACTCAAACTCACACTGATACCGTGACAGACACGTGATTTCTTGTATGACCACAATCCGCATAGTTTTCTTACCTTGATCAACTACTTGGTCGATTGGTAAACCTGCATCGTGTGCCATGAAACCAATGATTGAAAAGATGACAAAGCCAGCAAAGATGCTAGTGGCGCAGTTGGCTGTGGCTACAAACAGTGAGTCACGGTAGCAGTTGTTCTTGAATTTGTTATAACTGCCAAGAGTTGGCAAACCTCCCCATCCAATGCCAAGTGAGTAGAACACTTGAGTAGCAGCATCCTTCCAAACCTAATCGTTGGGGAAATGATTTTAGACCAAAGTCTCCTTTTTTGCTGTAAACTTGACATGATAATCCATGCAAAAGCCATACTGATTGAAGTGGGCAATAAATTGCAAAATACATCAATGTAACTGCGAAGTGAATTGCATATTTTATTACGTGACTTCATACCAGATCTCTTTATGACTCAAGTAGTATTTTTATGATACAACCGACATAAGTAGTTTTGAGGTGTTCCGGGATTATTTGATCATATTGGAATTATCTTCAAATAGTTACAATTCCATAATTAACGTCTTTCGCGTGTCTCATGTACCCACCAGCTAACAGTTTCTTTGTCCATATTTTTTGTTGCTTCTGGCTGGAGTGAGCAGTTTGTTATCTTGCTAAAACCTTTGTTCATAAAATGTTCATAAAACAAACTTCTACAATGTTAAAGTCGATTAAACATGCTCAAAATTCATTACAGTTTTATACATACCCTTGCACTCTTCAGGATCTTCCACTGTGGAGTGATGTAAAATAGAATGCCACTAAGAGATCCTGGTAATGTGACACCACGAACCAGTAAGACAATGAGAACGAAGTATGGGAATGGAGCCGTGAAGTAAACCACCTATATAGGAAAGGAAAATACACCGAGTCAACATTCTTACTCTTTGTCAACACATATGTGATCTTCAGACCGTAGAGGGCGAGCTTCGGACAAACCAGTCCTCGACAAGTCAAGATGTACACACATGTATGTATATTTGTACAAACTCGTGTGAGCAGAGCAACTGTGGACTCGAGATACACACAGATACAGCATTTCTTTACTAGTAGATTGTTAAGTAGAATACTTCGGAATCCATGTGTTTAGTAACTACTAGAGTGAACTTACCTTTCCAGATGATTTGACACCTTTGATGATACACAGGGTTACAATAATCCAAGATAACGCATGGCAAGCAACGAGTTCCCATCTCATTCCGCCTAAGTTGTCAATACCATCTGTCATCTCTAACACATAATTACTGTTAATCAAAAGACAAAATAGGCAATTGAAACTTGTAATTATCATTTCCGAGATTGTTACTACTATCAACATGCGCTGACTTGTCAAATATTTCAATTTATTTGTTTTTACTTGTATTTGTATATGTGTGACTAGAGTTGAAATTATGTTTTCTTTTCCGTAACTTTAATCCAATTACAGAAGAAAATGTCGATAGATAGCATCCATTTTTCCATTTTTCATCGAAGGTAATCAACTGCGTTCCAATCCAGGTGTTGTATAACTGCTATCAGAATGCAACCGGGTTATGCCGTCACTCGGTCATGCTTAACACTTTTATCAAGGTTTTTATGTGAAGCATTTAAACAAAAGAGCGATGAGTCCAACTTACGTCCAGAATTCTTCACTTGGTCGGGTCATGGTTTTGTTCAGTAGTGAACAATTGTAAGTCATAGCGGTTTCGTTTGCCGTGGGGTCGTAAAAACCAGTCATGTTCAACACTGCATCGACGACGGAAGGTGCCGCAATCATCGTCTGATTTGGACCACAAGTCTCGTTCATAATCATAGATACGCCGTAGTCAACGCAGTGTTTGGTGTTCCAGAGGTTATCACAGCTTTGCCACGGTACACCAGGTAACGCTGTCAGAGCTGCAAACGTGTAGAAGTTCGTCCAGGCCAAGATGACGACATAGTATAAACCAACTAGCGCAGATATGTTCGCCATGGCAAATCCAATTCCTGTAACATATTGAACGATACATTGTATTCGAAAGACTTCAAATCATAGTGGCATTTATACTGAATTATCATCGACCATTACTTAGTAATTTATGAATCATGTATCTGATACTATAAGGAGCGGATTGAGAGGAATAAGCAGCGATGAACATAAGTATGAAAGGATTATACTTTTGAATTGAGTGCCCATCTAATTACTGTCAGTGTAAAGATTTACATACTCATGTCGGTTGTAACGTCCCTGAGGAAGGATGCTTTGCACCGAAGTCTTGCAATGTGTACGCACATTTTCTGTCGTAATTGCTGAAATTAAAGCCAACGTTTGTGAATTTCAAACTTTTGTGAAATGCAAAGTACTGAGTATGTAAAAATTGTGAATGGATGACCGGATAGACAAAAATCAAATGAGTAAATACAGTGTGTAAACTTTTATTATCAGAGTACGAGGTGTTTTACCTTTGAATAAAGGGGAGCACCCCCATATACTGATGCATCCTTGACTGGCAAACTGTCCAAGTGCGGACTCCATGAAGAACAGAGGGAATCCAGCAATTATCAAATTAATGAAATAAGGAATCAAGAAAGCCCCTGTAAAAAATAAAAGAACGGTGACTGTTAAAATGATGTCCTGGTGTATTATAAACTTTTATTTTAATGTTGATTATATACAATAAAGATTTTTAAAAAGACAACTTTAGTAACATATATTTTATGTCGTGTATTAATAATTGATTAAGTAAGGAATACATTAATAATGTTTTTTTTTCTTTCTTTCTTTTTACGCCCGCTCTATATGAGAATTTTTAAGATTGGGTAATGAAAGGTTGACGGTTAAGTTAATGCTCAGTTGACATAAAGTTCTCGCAAGCCAGAGCAAAATCCCTTATCTGTTTAGTGCGTAAACATGTTTTGATATCATGTAATACAACATATTTAGCATGTAGACTTGAATTGGTCTAGTCGTTTGACAGTTCTTACCTCCACCGTTTACGAAGCACAGGTAAGGAAACCTCCAAATATTTCCAAGTCCCACGGCAAAGCCAAGAGAAGATAGGATATATGCAAATTTGCTACCCCATGTTTCTCTTCTGATGGAATCGGCACTGTCGCTGGAGTACGTATTACTCGGCACCTCGTCCACGGTTACTATGTGAGCATTGTCTTCGACTTCCTGAGAAAAGAAAATAATAATGAAATTAGAAATAATATTGATTGAAAATGAGGCAATGTGAATTCAGATGACGGAACTGCACAGATCAACGTGTTAAGTCTCCTCAACGTACATTGAATGATATACTTTAAAATTGTTATTCTAAAACATGGGATTCAATGTGTTATGTAAAAAATATATAACATTTCATTTCTTCGAAAGCTCTCGTCTATATTCCTTCAAGAAAGGGACTTGATATGATATTTTGCGTCGCGTGCTTACAAATAACAAAACAATTTATCGAATCAATGATCAATAACGTGTCCTTTATGTATGTGTCTGTTTAGTGGGATGAACACTCCATATTTTCAAATTACCGTCTTGAGCCGCTGGTTATAATGTCTGCAATTTGTACGAATTAAATAAAGAATGCTATATAACATTAAACATTCACTTTTTAAGGAAAATAACACTGGCCAAGCTGGCCTTGTCAAAAAAGGAATTGTGAACATTATTGTATCATTACCTTATCTCTGATATCAACAACACCTGGAATTTCTGGCGTTTTCGATTCACTGAGAGTCGTCGACATTATGTCTTGCATCCACGAAAATACTTTATGAAAGTCATATTAATATTTTCGAGCGACTTGAAGCACAGCAAAAACGGAGCACAGTGTAAACACATATTGTGAAGTACACAAGTGTACATCTTGCTGCAGAATGACTTGCGTGCTGTATCATGAATCGAAAATTGTAGTATTCTTACGTCATCAGGATCATACTATTTTGAAGAGGGGTTAGGTAAAATAACTAGTCCTCGTGGAACTTTTTAGATCTATTTCACAATACCTAATACCTAGAGAAATGGTTTTCGTAATATGTTTGCAAGAATATGACATTTTCAGATTTCAGAAATAAATCACCGTTTTTTTAAATAAAATAGAATATGATATACGAATGTATTCGTACTTGACATTGACTCCCCCATTCAAGCAAGTGGTAGTGCGCGCATTCGAGAATAATATCGCGTCGCGCGTCGTGCGTGTCATCCGTGAATCGTGTAGACGCAAGATCACACAGCACAACGCGAGAATAGAACTTAAGTTTGTGGTCGAGATACTGGAGCTCGGAGTCACAGACCATGTACAGATCACTGAAGCAACATCTATTATCCCCGTACTCTTATTTTGAAGCGTAGGAACTCTGTAGACACACGTATACAACGTTTTATATAAAATTTATTTTACTCAGTGTTGTCTGCTATATTTCCTGTTATCTCGTTTCTATTCACTTTAAACAACGTATTTTAGTTTAGTTCTAGTTTATGACTGTCTTTGAACAATTATTTTCAAGAATGACTTCTTAATAATATCTATTTTAAATACATTTTTTGTATCTGCCAAGACAGGGTCACAAATGATGACGTCACAAAAGGTATAGCGTTCGCATAATTACCCTTGCAGGAAATCTGCAAAATGGCCTGTGACGGCAGTAACGCATCTGTACGAGATTTCAATGTTGAGTAGGTTACTGAGATGCTATTTCACATCCCAAATACTACGTAAGATGGTAACAATACAGGTGTACTAAAGGTAGGTACAAGTCCAACTGGACTTTCTCTTTATTTAAAACGGATACATTGTCCACTATCGTTTGTTGCCATAGTAACTAAACACTGTCACCAAAATCCTGCACCTAGCACTAGTATTACACTAGCGAGATGTGTATGACAAAAATCAATTGTATCAAACTATAGGTGTACACCAACTCCTTCAGGCTATGACGTGGTACTTCGTATACATATAATAAAGACGTACATACCCATCCCTCTTCAATACATGGCCCACAATTTGTACTTCTAGCCACGCTATTATCATCTAAAGAATATCCCGCAATCTTCACACAAAACGGTTGATCTCATTACCAATTGAGACGAACCCCCCTGATGTGATGACCAGCCAATTTGTGAACAGCAATGCATTCTTTCAGTGCATGTCACGATGTTATTTACTGTATTATTTGGGTGAATGCCCTGAATAGAAAAGTACACCAATTCTAGAAAGAGGGAAACGTCCTTGATGATAAGGAACCATACTAGAGACATTATAATAGTGCACAATAAAGGTATTACTTACCTAAATTGACCGATTTCTAACAATTGTAAACACTATTTTTATTGTTATCTGGATTAACTGTAGTACAAATGAACAAAGATAGCGTTTAACACTTGAAGTACGTAACGACGAGTCTACATGTATATATAAACAACTCCAATTGCGACGCACGTAGGAACAGTTTGTCTGCAAGTTTGTCTATAAGTTCGGTTCTTTAATTATTGTATAAACGTAAGGTGCTGTCTAGAAAGAAGAGAACTTGGTGGAACGCGTAATTATCAATACCTAGTACAGCCCACTGATTTATGGACGACGAGCTTTACTCCAGTCAAGGTGTACATGTGTAGTGTAGTGTTCGCCATCGGAACAAGTAATTTTTTGGGAAAGTATCAGCATCAAGGCCGATTTGATGCTATGCGGTTAGGATTACTCTGTGAACAACCATGGCCACCACAATGTTCATTGGATCCATTTTAGTGGTGATGTGTTATACTGTTTCTCAAATACACTGTTTCACCAGTGTTACAGCCAGCTTTAATATCAGCTACATAGATTCTAATGGACATGTAATAAATTCGGAGGAACTTATCACGGTTACTGGTCAGTTTGGTACCGGCACAGTTCAACCAGTTGACGGACTTCTAATTTTGTCAGACCCACATGACAGCTGTAGTACCCTAGGTAATAAGGTCAACTCAACTTGGATAGCATTTGTCATTCGTGGAGAATGTCCATTTACTGACAAAGTCACTTACGTCACCGAGTGTGGTGCATCGGCGATGTTACTTCAAAACGACGTTGCCTATCAATCTCTATTTACCATGGACTATACTGGTAAGTACAGAACGTTGTATATAATTATCATATATGGTGATTGGTGTAATAGTAAACCCATGAATGTTGCCAGTTGTATAATATTGCCGAACAAGTTCAATAGGCAAACAATCTAATTTGTACGTAGACACGCATTTGATACAAATATGGTTTTACAGCAAATTAAGACTACCTAATTTTTTTCCAGGAGTTTGTAATTTAAAAGTAAACTGTGTATGCTTAGTCATGCTTCTGTAACTGTGGAATGACTCCATGGTTTTAGCTGATGACACAAAGTCGGGGGAAAAAACAAGTCCTTTAAATTTACTATAAGGCATGTCTTATCCACTTCTGAGTGTAGAGTATGAGACAAAATAGAACATTTATATACATTTATGGGTATTTCAAGCTGAAAATATTCGTTTGCGTTAGTCGCATGCAAAACCTCGGATTGTGTTCCCGAAGATGCAGCTAGGCTACGCCCTCACAGTCATCAAATGCACTAAACCAGTTTGTTTCTATATTCTAGAAAATTGAACGTTTGGAAAAGGGATTAACTCAACAGTATAACACTCACTTTGTGTTTTTTGTAAGCCTCGAAGTCATAGTAGATATGTGTTGGTTTCAATTTCAAAACTTTAAATTCGTTTGGACTAGCTATCTATTGTGTTAGCTACACATCAAATATTCTCAATTCCGAAAGCATTTGATTCTTAATTACTTAACTTTTCACGTTATAAATAATACGATATAATTCAGAATGATATAAAAAGGAAGCATTTATACTCTAACATCGGGCTTTACAAATTGCGCCCGCCGCGCGCGGTCTAGTGGGGTAATAATTGTTATATATAGCGCCCCCAACGGTAGAAAAGTACATACCCACTGTTTTTTATATTTATGCGTAGGTCCTTTTTATCGAAAGCTCGTCATTAGAAATGGAATCCAGACTGCAAATAACTGAAATATTCAACTTAAATATTGTCGACTAAACCGTTTTCATCGCAATTTTCCAAGGAGCAGTGATTCGCTTTACATAACTTAAAAGACTAGTCATGTACCTGTACTTATTGATTTATGTGTCACGTTCTCTTCTGTGAAAGACAGCGTCAATAACTGTATGTAGAGCTGACATAGACCAAATGGTTATATACGCTATCAAGTCCATCAAGGTTACCTTGAAATAAGTGTGCATCACTGATCACAGCTTTGTCTTTGTTTTTCTGTTTATTTATGTGTTAGTTGTTGTGCTTTAATCTGTAAATACATATGTAAATACTTTGATATCGAAGGTTACACGTTTCACTTTCACACATGGCATGCCGTCACAGGACGTTTTGGTAACATTGAACAATATCTAGACGTTGGTCGTTGATGCGCTCTAACAGTCTCGTAAGTACAGGTTCAGATCGGACAACAACTATGCGAACACAGTATACTCATAGTGCGAAGTCAGTGGAGCATATCTCCTCACAACATACATCTGTGTTACCGCAACACAACACAGTGAACCCTATATTGGCGAATAAATCACATGACTTCAATCTGTTCATTCGTGACGGAATTGCTATTAACAGAATTCAAAGTATGTTGACTGTACAAAAATCCTCTATTTATGAAAGCACCTTACAAGCCCAATCTCTTGTGAAAAAGCAATACACGAATTAAAGTTCGACGACACAGTGCGGTCGCTATTTTAACATTTTCACATTCCTGTTTCATGATTTAATTACTATTTTCTATCAGTCTATCCGTGTTGGAACGTACTTATATCATTTTACATACACACTAATTGACTGTATGATGTATTACACTAGGGCATAGGTGGAGTTCAGTGAGACGTTGGGTTACTGAAGGAGTTTGGCATCAGTGTAGATGACATGATGGACTCATAATAAAGTTCTTAAATGTAATTTCCGTTTTCGATTGCTAACTTTTAGACATATCTATTACTTGACGGGGAGAAAACAAAGTGATTAGATCGGGAGTTTGTTGTTTCATACTCACCTGTTTGTTTTAATCGTACGTGTACGTGCTTTTACATTTCTTGGTGAAATCGATGATGACGACTATAGCAACGACGACGACAACGTTGTTGTTGTTGTTGTTGTTGTTGTTGTTGTTGTTGTTGCTGCAGCTGGTGGTGGTGGCGGCGGTGGTGGTGGTGATGGTGGTGGTGGTGGTGGTGGTGGTGATGGTGGTGGTGGTGGTGGTGGTGGTGGTGGTGGTGGTGGTGGTGGTGGTGTGTTGATCGTCGTTAAAAGATTGAGTCACAATTATTGATAGTTATTGCACTAAGGAACCCTGCCTAGGTGTATTGATTGATCAAATACATCATACGGTCGGTCGTTAATCCATCCATCCAGCCCTACCCATTCATTCATTCATTCGTTCGTTCGTTCGTTCGTTCATTTATTTATTCATTCATTCATTCATTCATTCATTCGTTCGTTCATTCATCCATTTATTTATTCATTCATGCAATTATTCATTCATTCATTCATTCATTCATTCATTCATTCATTCATTCATTCATTCATTCATTCATTCACTAGCCTGCTAGCTACCTAGCTCTCACAGCGTCAACATATTTTTAGAATGATATTATGTAAACTATTTAAATCCTGTGTGATACGACATGTGCCCACATTTAAAGATAACTTATTTGGGTTAATTTCTTTGGTGTTATTTCAGGTACTTTGCCAGCCGTAATGATATCATACGAAGACGGCCAATACATTAGATCAAAGGCAGAGGAACATCAATATGTTTGGTTGGAAATACGAGTCGGTCACGTGATTAAGTCATCCGCGGACAGACTAGAAACACAACAAAGACATTACATATTATTCATCTTCTGCATGGTATACGTACATGGAGTGGTTAAAAGTACTCGTTAGCATATGAATTCAACGTAAGACTGACTTACGATAAAAGACAGCGATGCAAATCGTGTAAATATTTGATAAACGTACAGCATGTACCCTGGGCATGTATAAACTATTATACAGTGTTGACCCCAAATCGTCCTCTCCTTCCATAACACAATGATCAATTTCTCCACAAATCACTCACGTTATGAAGTCGTTCTTACATTTACCATTTTTTCTACCTACATTGTATAAAGTTGTTGGAGATATAGGTCTCTTCATTATTCTTGATCGTCGTTAGTTTGTGATGTTATGTCATGACCAATATTATGAACTTAGATCTAATAAAAAAATATGTATATGCGATAACGCAACCAGCCTCCGACCCTAAACATTTTTTTTAGATTTAATTCAAAAAGATAAGAAATTCTTTGTCTTCTTGACCTTCATGTACGTCTGTTTTCTTTCCCCAGCGATGTCTGCACACATTTCATCAAACTACCAGGTGTATTCTGACCGACATTTTGTTTGTTTTTAGGTCGAAGCAAAAATAAAAACAATTAAAGAGATACTGACAGGATGACTACATGGATGGACGGACGGAGGGAGGGAGGGAGGGGAGGACAGACAGACAGACAGACAGACAGACAGACAGACAGACAGACAGACAGACAGACAGACAGACAGACAGACATGCAGACAGACAGACAGACAGACAGACAGACAGACAGACAGACAGACAGACAGACAGACAGACAGACAGACATAAAGGAAGGAAGAAGAAGGAAGGAATAAAAAGGAAGAAGGAAGGGATAGTTTATCTTTTACTCATTACCGGCATGTCAACATCTTTTAATACTCGTCTTCCCTGACAACTATGAATGCGAAATTCGCATGGAATCTCTCACAGGAACTTCATTAAAAACTCAGAAAATGACAGTTCTTTTTTGGAGGTCAGACTATTGACGTCATTCCAGACATGGTATCGCGGAGGGAAAACATTTTATCAGCAGTCGTTAATCCATTTGCAAGCTATTACTTTGAACTTAAAGTGAACTATATCCTGAGATTAATGTAGTGTGGTATAATTATAGACATTTGATATCAATTATGTATGAAACCATCAAAGAGCAGAATAGAAGTCTAGCTGCCTAATCGGTTGGCTTAAAAGACACCACGGCCATTCTTATCTGTACAATTAGGGGAAGATATAGATAACATTAATCATGAAATTATGACAACATAGTTATTCAAGGACAGTGACAATTAATCAATTCTCCTCGACAAATTTCCCATTTATAAATGTTAAAGAATAAACTAATTGATAGAAGAAGTGATTACTGTAGAGTCACATTTCGTGATATTTAAAATTCAACAACGTTATCAAATCACTTACTAATAGGTTTGCCTGGGATCGGAGTCTGTTGCTACAAATTTGCCGGACATGCACTAGTGATTATTAAATTTGTTTCAATAAGTAGAATAAGATACATAAAACAAGCGTAATGCAGAAAAAATGTTGAGACCTGGACTGTGCCCATTTAATTAGATATCTTGGTACTTACAATACAATGCCATTCATTTCTGGTTTAATTAGATGTCTTAGTACTTACAGTACATTGCCATTCATTTCTAGTTTAATTAGATGTCTTAGTACTTACAGTACAATGCCATTCATTTCTAGTTTAATTAGATGTCTTAGTACTTACAGTACAATGCCATTCACTTCTAGTTTAATTAGATGTCTTAGTACTTACAGTACAATGCCATTCATTTCTAGTTTAATTAGATGTCTTAGTACTTACAGTACATTGCCATTCATTTCTAGTTTAATTAGATGTCTTAGTACTTACAGTACAATGCCATTCATTTCTGGTTTAATTAGATGTCTTAGTACTTACAGTACATTGCCATTCATTTCTAGTTTAATTAGATGTCTTAGTACTTACAGTACATTGCCAATCATTTCTAGTTTAATTAGATGTCTTAGTACTTACAGTACAATGCCAATCACTTCTAGTTTAATTAGATGTCTTAGTACTTACAGTACAATGCCATTCATTTCTAGTTTAATTAGATGTCTTAGTACTTACAATACAATGCCATTCATTTCTAGTTTAATTAGATGTCTTAGTACTTACAGTACAATGCCATTCATTTCTAGTTTAATTAGATGTCTTAGTACTTACAGTACAGTGCCATTCATTTCTAGTTTAATTAGATGTCTTAGTACTTACAGTACAATGCCATTCATTTCTAGTTTAATTAGATGTCTTAGAACTTACAGTACAATGCCATTCATTTCTAGTTTAATTAGATGTCTTAGTACTTACAGTACATTGCCATTCATTTCTAGTTTAATTAGATGTCTTAGTACTTACAGTACAATGCCATTCATTTCTAGTTTAATTAGATGTCTTAGTACTTACAGTACAATGCCAATCACTTCTAGTTTAATTAGATGTCTTAGTACTTACAGTACAATGCCATTCATTTCTAGTTTAATTAGATGTCTTAGAACGTACAGTACAGTGCCAGTCATTTCTAGTTTAATTAGATGTCTTAGTACTTACAGTACAATGCCATTCATTTCTGGTTTAATTAGATGTCTTAGTACTTACAGTACAATGCCATTCATTTCTAGTTTAATTCGATGTCTTAGTACTTACAGTACAATGCCAATCATTTCTGGTTTAATTAGATGTCTTAGTACTTACAGTACAATGCCATTCATTTCTGGTTTAATTAGATGTCTTAGTACTTACAGTACAATGCCATTCATTTCTAGTTTAATTAGATGTCTTAGTACTTACAGTACAGTGCCATTCATTTCTAGTTTAATTAGATGTCTTAGAACGTACAGTACAGTGCCATTCATTTCTAGTTTAATTAGATGTCTTAGAACTTACAGTACAATGCCATTCATTTCTAGTTTAATTAGATGTCTTAGAACGTACAGTACAGTGCCATTCATTTCTAGTTTAATTAGATGTCTTAGTACTTACAGTACAATGCCATTCATTTCTAGTTTAATTAGATGTCTTAGTACTTACAGTACAATGCCATTCACTTCTAGTTTAATTAGATGTCTTAGTACTTACAGTACAATGCCATTCATTTCTAGTTTAATTAGATGTCTTAGTACTTACAGTACATTGCCATTCATTTCTAGTTTAATTAGATGTCTTAGTACTTACAGTACAATGCCATTCATTTCTGGTTTAATTAGATGTCTTAGTACTTACAGTACATTGCCATTCATTTCTAGTTTAATTAGATGTCTTAGTACTTACAGTACATTGCCAATCATTTCTAGTTTAATTAGATGTCTTAGTACTTACAGTACAATGCCAATCACTTCTAGTTTAATTAGATGTCTTAGTACTTACAGTACAATGCCATTCATTTCTAGTTTAATTAGATGTCTTAGTACTTACAATACAATGCCATTCATTTCTAGTTTAATTAGATGTCTTAGTACTTACAGTACAATGCCATTCATTTCTAGTTTAATTAGATGTCTTAGTACTTACAGTACAGTGCCATTCATTTCTAGTTTAATTAGATGTCTTAGTACTTACAGTACAATGCCATTCATTTCTAGTTTAATTAGATGTCTTAGAACTTACAGTACAATGCCATTCATTTCTAGTTTAATTAGATGTCTTAGTACTTACAGTACATTGCCATTCATTTCTAGTTTAATTAGATGTCTTAGTACTTACAGTACAATGCCATTCATTTCTAGTTTAATTAGATGTCTTAGTACTTACAGTACAATGCCAATCACTTCTAGTTTAATTAGATGTCTTAGTACTTACAGTACAATGCCATTCATTTCTAGTTTAATTAGATGTCTTAGAACGTACAGTACAGTGCCAGTCATTTCTAGTTTAATTAGATGTCTTAGTACTTACAGTACAATGCCATTCATTTCTGGTTTAATTAGATGTCTTAGTACTTACAGTACAATGCCATTCATTTCTAGTTTAATTCGATGTCTTAGTACTTACAGTACAATGCCAATCATTTCTGGTTTAATTAGATGTCTTAGTACTTACAGTACAATGCCATTCATTTCTGGTTTAATTAGATGTCTTAGTACTTACAGTACAATGCCATTCATTTCTAGTTTAATTAGATGTCTTAGTACTTACAGTACAGTGCCATTCATTTCTAGTTTAATTAGATGTCTTAGAACGTACAGTACAGTGCCATTCATTTCTAGTTTAATTAGATGTCTTAGAACTTACAGTACAATGCCATTCATTTCTAGTTTAATTAGATGTCTTAGAACGTACAGTACAGTGCCATTCATTTCTAGTTTAATTAGATGTCTTAGTACTTACAGTACAATGCCATTCACTTCTAGTTTAATTAGATGTCTTAGTACTTACAGTACAATGCCAGTCATTTCTAGTTTAATTAGATGTCTTAGTACTTACAGTACAGTGCCATTCATTTCTAGTTTAATTAGATGTCTTAGTACTTACAGTACAGTGCCATTCATTTCTAGTTTAATTAGATGTCTTAGTACTTACAGTACAATGCCATTCATTTCTAGTTTAATTAGATGTCTTAGTACTTACAGTACAATGCCAGTCATTTCTAGTTTAATTAGATGTCTTAGTACTTACAGTACAGTGCCATTCATTTCTAGTTTAATTAGATGTCTTAGTACTTACAGTACAATGCCATTCATTTCTAGTTTAATTAGATGTCTTAGTACTTACAGTACAATGCCATTCATTTCTAGTTTAATTAGATGTCTTAGTACTTACAGTACAGTGCCATTCATTTCTAGTTTAATTAGATGTCTTAGTACTTACAGTACAGTGCCATTCATTTCTAGTTTAATTAGATGTCTTAGAACTTACAGTACAATGCCATTCATTTCTAGTTTAATTAGATGTCTTAGTACTTACAGTACAATGCCATTCATTTCTAGTTTAATTAGATGTCTTAGAACTTACAGTACAATGCCATTCATTTCTAGTTTAATTAGATGTCTTAGTACTTACAGTACAATGCCATTCATTTCTAGTTTAATTAGATGTCTTAGTACTTACAGTACAATGCCATTCATTTCTAGTTTAATTAGATGTCTTAGAACGTACAGTACAGTGCCATTCATTTCTAGTTTAATTAGATGTCTTAGTACTTACAGTACAGTGCCAGTCATTTCTAGTTTAACTATATAAATAACATTCTGTATCAAAGGTCGAAGATAACGTAAATCTAGACGATGCCTCGGGATATACATGTCGGGTATCATTGACTCGAGTAATGCAACCTTTGCTATCGAGACAAATCTGGGGGGCATTGAATTTCAACATATAAAAGCAGATGCAAACGTCATACCAGAAGTGTGATAGGGAGACGTTGATTTAGAAGATATTTATGTTAGAAGTGTGTCTGACGTCATCTTGTCCATGTTTGTAAATCAAAGTAAAGAAAGCCAAATATGTGTGTAATTTATTCAACAAAATGTATAAAATATTAAACAATTATGTAAATTCTTTAAACACGTTCACCAGGTCGAAAGAATAGTAATAACAAGGTCTTGTACCGACAAGAATGTATTGTTACTGTAGTCCGAGGTAAATTAATTAATATAACCTGGTTTAACTAAGATACATGTTTGTACATGTATGTACTATTTTTTGTGAGAATAAGACAATCAAAACAAGTTTAAATACAATTCATGAGACTCATAAAGGACGAATCTACTATAGCTCCTAATGAGATTACTAAGTTCATCATCAAGTAATCTTTATCCTGACATCATGCTACTAGGGTAGATCTGTAAGACATCCGTATGAATAGTTTCAACCCTGATCTTTGTTGTGGAGGTCAATCGTTTCACGCCTTCGAATATGATATCGCCTTTTCCTTTGAGATATAAATATGTCAGATTTATTTTCAGGTCGTACTTGTTCGTGCAATGTGAATTTAAGTGTGTCCAGTCAGCAATATGTATGGCACGAGCTAAGTTTATACGTTTTCCAGAAGTAATGTTGGCTGCAGTAATTCTAGTCTCTAAACCATAACTTATCCACGACTCGCTGTTGAAAAATCTTATTATGCCATGCACAAACAAAGTTATCGTCTTCGAACAGAAGATATGGATTATATACCCTGGTCGTTTACGTCATGACAACTGGCGTCTACGTCATTGAGTCTGCAATGCTCGAAATGTATGAGTCAAAAAAGTTTCAAATCACCATGATGTTTCTCGATTTTGCATGAATTATGCTTGAGGAGATATGATTATATTATTCCACTCTATCTTTCCTCATTCAGGCGGAAAATACTAAGGGTTTGTAACTAATCGTCTATCGACTCGTAGTGACATATGCCAGGTCCTTGTTTATCACTCAGTAAATTGCAAAATATTACTAAGTAAAAAGTTTGTTAATGTACGTACAATAACAAAGGTACTTTACACAACTTTTAGCAACCTTCTTTAACTAAGTTACCATTACGAATCATACGAAGAAAGGATTGATGTCAAGTTCATGATTGGTTCCATGTGGCCTATTTAGTTGGTGGACCTTGATAGTCAGCCCGCTTCCATACTTGACATATGGCCCTACTTTAGAAAGTTGTAAGAATCTCAGGGCTACCCATGAACAGGTGTATCGTTTAAAACCTTACAAATTCCAAGTATACTGATTTGGGTAATAACTCCATGCTAAACGTCTCAATAAGAGTGTAAATAGAATGGATTTTGATTAAGTGTAATGGGTCTGTATTATTATCATATACCGATAAAACAATGTGTCTGTAATTAGACATTCCCGGATATCTTCAAAATTAAATATTCACGCAAGCAGAAGTAACTCCTCCACTGGGGTAGTGAGATTACCCTTCCCGACAAGACGACTACATCTTGATACACAATGAATTTTGCACCAAACTATGTGATGTGTTGTCCTGGGATTAAGATTCACTGACCCAGACTTCGACATAAACACGCGTGCGTGTTAATGTCAAAACCCAGACATTAATAAATCATGTATGCATGGTGGGGTTATGTTTGTTTAACACTGTCATGTCATTTAATGAGGGACACGACGGTAAATGTCCTCTCGTCTAGAGAGAGAAAAACGGGTCACTACTTTCTATAATGAGAAATCTATTTGATAAATCTACTTGTAATTTGGTTGTCTTTGGACATGAATTTCATTATATAAACCTTCGGGTAAAACGTGTGTTTAGGATCCATCATGAATTTGCAAAAAACTTGACCACTCATTGCAGATTTATGCTGGGGAGTCTAATTCTTAAACTATAGTCCACAACCCCAACTCCCTAGCTACAATGTAAATGTTGTACGTAAGTTGTACATATATAACTGTTGTCTATAAATGTTCTCCTATCTCATGAAGGTTATCAAACAACTGAGATCAAACCTTACTTGAAGTTCCCTTCCAAGTCTTTATATTCCTAACAGTGCACTAGATGCCGTGTGGTCATGTAAAGACTAAAGAGAATCCTACTGGACTAAAGCTAATGTGCTTACAATTTGTGTTGTCTTTGCATAGGTTTTTGTGCTTAGTGTGAAACACAACAAAGTTGTGACGTATGACATACAGTTAGTTTTAGGACACGTGTCATTAATGTTATACGCTATGTAATTGATATGAGCATGTGTCGACAGCTGTGATAACCTTCATTTTGGAGAGGGGTGGGGAGATGGACAGATCAATCAATGGATCTGAATCTGAAATCGAAAAATACAATTCCGGCCTAGCCTGGCCTGGCCTGGCCCAGCGCTATAGGTTTTGTACCGACCGGTCCAAAATGGCCGCTAAATACTGTGTTAAATCGAGGGGGAACTAAAGATTGGTGGTTTCCCTAAAGAGTTCTTCGATTATTTTTTTCAAATTTCTTAGCCAGGAACAAGTTTACATGTGGCAAAGTTTGAAGAGGTTTAGATAACTTTTGAGTTTTAGGGAAACTGGTCCCTGAGAGGGGATGATTCTACCTTAGCGTGATTTGATGGATTGGGATAAATGTTGAAGTCGGTCAATCGCAATCATCCCGTTGACTTCGATTAGATGGGGGTATCAGCAAGGTTGAAAACTTCTCCCATCACCACTATTAATAGCCATTAATATGTTACAATCGAACATAAACTGGTACTGTAAGCGATGTAAGTAAAGAGCTAAAAGAATTCTAAACATTAATGAGTTGGATATATTTGAACTATCATATCAGACGAACACTTCAAGTACAGTATAGGCTTCAACAGAGAGATTGTGGACCAACTTTAGACATTGCAGACAGCTGTTCCTACTCCTGTGGTATGTTCTCCTGAATTATAATCTGATGGGGACAATTCATCATATATATGTTATTGGTCGAAGACACGAAAAGCGGGTCGAGTGATAAAACTCTCAATAATGTGAACTATAGGTTTGGAATGTATACGACAGACCCGTAGCTCTGAAAGTCTTGATGTTATGTGTGTATACAAATAGTGTCGGGTTATGTCAACAGGGGCCAAATGCTGTAGTCTGAAGCTGGTCATGAATGATCATTGTATAGCCCTCCACGGGGTCATAGACAAAGTAAAGTCTGTGTCGGGATGGAAGAGAACTGTCAATACACTTCAGTTGTACTATAAAACACACTAAAAATGCAATCTATTCATTGGAATGAGTTTTAAATGCAGTCAGAAGTACAACGCCACTCCTTTTATAAATCTTGAATATACACTATAGTCAAGATATTGGTACTCGCACCTTGTTTACTTTCTTAAACAAAGGACTCACGCATGACTTGGAATCTAAAATCGTCTGAATAACATCGAAATCTATCAGATTATAGTTAGGGGCGAGATCAACAGTTCAAAGAAGGACAAAAAACCAATTCTTTTACTTTGGGGTGGGGGTTGTTGAGCCATTTAGTTCTTATCCTACAAAACCAATTTTACTTTTAATGGATATTTTGTATACCTAAATACAAACATTTAAGTAAAAAATGGCAAATTGAGAAGAAGAATTTTTGCTATAGTAAATGCATGGCACTAAAATAAAGTGTCAACAAAAAACTCTACTAATTTGGAATTGGTTGTGCTCTCTGAAACATTTTCAAATTGGGTCAATTTAGTTAGAGGGGGTCTGCGGCCTAAATATTGGACTATTGATCACACCCCTTCATTAACTGCTGCAACAATTCCTAGCAAACAGTGCTATAACGTTGTCGTGTCTGCTTATTCGAGAGCAAAGTCGTCAGATGTAAGAACATTAACACAAAGGACACTGCACTGTTTCTTGCAGTTTTTCATATAATATCCAAGGTTGCTTTTATAGTTATTTCTGGCCGTATAAACACACTTAAATTGAGTGAAACTATATGATCTGCAACGCAAAATATTACAAGTACTATTTTTAAAATCTTCTTTGAATAAACTTAAATCTTAGAAAAATGTAGAAATTTAAACTTTCCATTTACGATTCGTTTGGGGACTTTAGAAAACCTACTGACTGGCCGACATTACGTGTACTTATTTTCAACCACAAAGTTTAATGTGACAAGAAACTGCTACCGGGTTGCGATAATAGTTGCTTCTGGCGCGATCGAAACAAGAAGACTATCTGCTTACTGAACATAAGTCATGAATCAGAACCCTCGAGTTGTTATCTCTGACTACGATCCTTGTGTAGCCTCCAGTAATGTATGAAGCAACGGTGATAATGTGTATACGACGAAGCAGATGTGAATTTCACAAGCACTTAATTTATATCAGTACTAAACCGTTCTCTCAGCTGAATCTTAGCCTAACTTATGTGTCAAAGTTCGGTTCTAATTGTACCAAGAATAAACAGCCGCATGCACGACAAGTAGACATACAAGTATCAGATATCTAAAGTTTTTTGATGGTTGTACAGACACAAAACTATGTATATTGGTCCAGGCATAGTAAGTATGGATATCAGTTACTATTAAAGTTTCAGAACTAAACCTCAATCATACTTCATAGTCAGAGATACCAATTTGTCAGAGTTTCTTCGAGTCGGGAGAAGTCCAACGAAAATACTAAAAACTCTCCAAATGACATCGTTATAACATCGTGGCTCGCTCCGAAGTAGAATTGTTTCTATGAAAGTAAAAAGGGACCACACTCTATATGTTGAAGGTAATGGTGTACATGATATGTTTGTGGTGATTTTGAGGATATATAGGGTCTGATTTAGGAAAATTAAACCAATGGATGTTAATAGTTAACTATGTCTTGTGTATATATATATTAGACCAAATTTCGTTGACGTTAAGATTCGATTTTATTTTTCTTCTCTTTAATTCATGGTTTATAACTTATTGTCTTAAACGTGAATATGTTATATTAATATAGATCGATTTCTGCCAACTATCTGCTCGTATTTAACTTCTAAAATAGATTAACTAAAATCAAATTCAACACGATCATCACCATCATCATCGTCGTCGTCGATGTCATCGTCATCGTCATCATCATCATCATCATCATCCATCATCATCACCATCATTATCATCATCATCCTCATCATCATCCATCATCATCATCATCATCATCACTTCTCATATATACATAGCAACCATGTGGTTTATTCTATCATGGGTTAAGATGAACCATTATTTCTGCTTATCTAAATAGCGAAATGTTCTAATATGTCGGAGGTTCTCCCTAACATAAACAAAGTCGTCTGTCCAATGAGGTTTTGGGTAACAATATTCCAACTTGGTATGTCTTGGCAATACTTGCAAGTTCGGCAGTAAATACAATACGGTCGATTTATTCTTCTATATTTCATTGACATAATAGTCTAGTCACGTCCATAGTGTCAGTCCGACTGTTGACGAATGATTGTTAAATACACAGAAGTCTTTATTAGTTCACATCGCGGGGGCTTCAGGATATGCGAAAGAATCCCGTCTACTTGAATGATTTCTGATAGTCACTATGGGGACCATGCCATTAGATAAAACAATCTCTTCCTGTTTTTTCTTTGAATTGTACCCCAACGAGAGACTCCATCGCTGCCAAGAAATGTCGAAATTCATTGAATCCCGAGAAGAAACCTATAATGGTGGGGAAAAGTGGGAAGTAAGGAGAGGTGCTTTGGGTCAGTCCTCTAACAAAATGAATCTATTGTGTGTCGTAGAAAGTGCAGTTCTTTATGGAATTTAGCTAAGTGGTTCTAAACAAGGACGAACGTTAACGCAATCTGTTGAAGTGATGATTGCAGGCAATTAATGTTTGACAGGTTTTCATTTCCGTTTATTGCATACCTCAACAGCTGTAAACAATACACATGTTTCTAGGCGAGTTGTAATGGTGGGAATGTTTCAAATAACTAACATTTGGTGAAATACTTGTCAGATAAGAGTACCTTTGTCCTAAGTTACATAGACATCCAATGTCTACGGTTACAGCTTAGGTCCATGATGCGAGTCTCATGACGGCCAACTGAGGTGATGTGGTGTTCTAATGAGGCACAGACAGACAGACAGACAGACAGACAGACAGACAGACAGACAGACAGACAGACAGACAGATACATAAGCATTCTGTCTGTCTCTGTCTGTCTGTCTGTCTGTCTGTCTCTCTCTCTCTCTCTCTGTCTCTCTCTCTGTCTCTCTCTCTCTCTCTCTCTCTCTCTCTCTCTCTCTCTCTCTCTCTCTCTCTCTCTCTCTCTCTCTCTCTCTCTCTCGTTATGAATGTTTACAAAATTTAAAACAAAGTGACAATGACGCTTGTTGCAAATTTGATGGCCTACGACCTAATGCCACTTATTTATACAATCCAATGAGACCTGAGAGTCCTTGAACAATAACCTAAATGTTAAGATTTTATATTGTCTCTCTGAGATATTATTCTTGTTCACAATCTGGCCAAAAACAATTTGTACACGCATTTAGAAGCAAATCGTCGGCAAGGCAACGAATATATGACACACACACACACACACACACACACACACACACACACACACACACACACACACACAGACAGACAGACAGACAGACACACGTGTGTGTGTGTGTGTTTGTATGTCTGTCTGTCTGTCTGTCTGTGTGTGTGTCAGTGTCCGTGTGCCTGTGATTGTTTACCCCAGTGTATGTATATATATATATATATATATATATATATATATATATATATATATATATATATATATATATATATATATATATATAAAACAAACAAACAAACAAACAAACAAACACACACACACGCACACACAGTCCTCATATCACACGAATGCCGTATCAAAGTTTCTTTTAATATTGTTGCACCGACGAAGGTTAAAGTAATCTCGTGATCTTGGTTTAGACCTTGGTGTGGGTAGTAAACTTTTACTTTCATCATGCATACACTTGACACGATGCTATAGATGTGGTTCAAGTTTAGAATACTACACTAAATCAATATACAACACCTTGAATATAAACACATATACTAAGGATATTTATTTTACAACTTATTATGTATACAGCAATAGATCGATTGTTTAACAAACGTGATACTTTAAGGAAACTATTATTTAATCGGATACTCTTGAAGGTAACTCCTTTGCAGAGTTTTTTTCATTTTAACTTTGAGTAGCTGAGGACTCTATATCATATACAGTAGGACAGTCATTGTGATATGTGGACGTACTCGTGACCAATAAACGCTTACTTAGGCTAGTACAAATACAGCAAATTATCTACAGGTATTGCGGACAGACTTGACTTCATAAGATAAAAGCCGGTACTATGAAATGCTTCTCAGTAAACTAATTCATGAAATCTCCGGTATAGTTTTTAGATGTGTTGACAGTCTTGGTGAATTGCAGAGTTTACGTGTTTCAGGGGTTGCTAGTATATTAAACTAAAGAGTGCGATACATAGAGCAGATCTAGACAAGTAGCGAAATAACCCAAAATGGCTTTATGTGTAGCAATCGAGATAGTAACGCGAACAGAGCTCTAGAACCCATTAGAATCAGTGACATTCCTAGACACTTGAAGTTGATATAAAATACAGGAGTTCACTTCTGTACATGCTATTGTGTATTGTTTTTGTATGTCTGTTAAATGTTATCTCTGGAGGTCAAGTACTGGGAAACGAGGCACTTTAAACCTTGTTCGAGGTTAGCTTTACGTGGTTGAAAGCTTTCTATTAGTCTAAGAGTGTCTATGAGACAAAATAGGAGTTCGCTGTTACGTATTTGGAAACAGATCTGTGAAACTTTTGGTTTTCATGCCTATAAGGCAAGGGTACATTTACTGTATAGCTAATTTACATACATACATACATACATACATACATACATACATATATACATACATACATACATACATACACACATACATACATACATACATACATACATACATACATACATACATACATACATACATACATACATACATACATACACTATTTACAAATTCAGTGTTAAATTACTCGTTAAAAATAAAATACTACCTCTTTACACGTTCTTTACAAGTTGGTCCTCGAAATCGCAAAATTATTCTATCTCGCGAGAATGGTGTCACTTTTTTAAAACTAAGTACCAGGTTTTACTGGTTAAAATCGTCATCACAAAAACAACACAGTGTCGTTGCGGTAATTATATGTACAGTGTCTAACAAATTGTGCAATGGACTTTAAGTAAACATTCATAAACCCCTTTATGCAAGGTATGATGTTTGATCGATTTCTTAATCAGCTGGGAATTCATTTGTGCAATCAACACTACATTGATATGATAATGATGTTAATTACTGCCGCAGGTATGCTTTTTAATTCCATTCACAATGAGTCATGGGATTCTGTACAAACAACTACAATCGCTGTTGATAGCAATAGTTCAGGGCAGACATTAAGTCATGTACTGTGAAGGTGGCATAGAATACTAAATCTTAAGAAAAAGCAATAAAGTAAAACAAAAACACAACACTATGCACCACAATACAATACAAACATTCAATACACAATGCAATGCAATGCAATGCAATGCAATGCTATGCTATGCAATACAATACAATACAATACAATACAATACAATACAATACAATACAATACAATACAATACAATACAATACAATACAATACAATACAATACAATACAATACAATACAATCATACTTGGTGTCAGGACAAAGTACCTACCCTTGTAATCAGGTCATTTTGTATTCGTAGTCATTGTAGAATTCTTTTGTGAAGGAATGCAAATTTAGTTTTAAATATTGAAAACAAAACCTTTGTTGTCAGCACCTATCCATGTGCAAATGATACGTCTGAGTTTGTTATTCAGGGAGTTGATACAATCTCCATGCATCTGTTAACAATTCGTCATGTTTCGTTGAACGTTAACTGCTATGCACTTTGAAAAATACACGAGGTCCCCGGGGATACCCACATGATAAGGCTATATAGATATATACCGCGGTTTTGACGCCCTCCCTCTTTTTCGACTCATATAGTCTTTGGCTCTTGGTTTTTGTAGAGGTTTTGCCCCTCTTTAAATAGTTTTGACAGCGTAGTTTTCAAGTTGCCGATTCTCATATTTTCCCTAAACGTTTGCCTATTACTTTTGTTTTTTAAGCTTACTGAGTGAATATAGACATTTGGTCCCTAGTGTCTTGCTTGCTAAGAGGGGAGATTTTTGACCGTTATGTATTGGAGTTTTGTAGTGTTTGTGCTTGTAATGTGAATCCTCAAAGGTACACCTGTAGAGCCAAATAACCACCCCATCTCCCCAATCCCACCTCTGTCCAAATCTTCGAAATGCGTCAACATGATCAAGCGATTGATTTAATATACTAATATATTTGACATAATATATATTTCATGGTGCTATCTACATTGACTTGATGTACGTATGTGTAAACCAGGTAAAGACCCGATTACCTGTGTGTCAACAAATTATTAATTGTCGGGTGTTCATCATTGGGTGTTCGGCGTGTAAAACAATTTTTTTAAAAGCCGAAAATACGAACAAAACTTAAGGGAAAACATCGTTCAAGTTAGAACTACTATATACTGGAATGAATATTTCAATTAACAAAAGTGAATGGGTTAGTTTTATCAAAGGGGAGATAAAATGTCAGTCATTTGCTTAATACGTCATTATACCTTAACGCTGTGGGCTAAACAGATCCACTTTCCATCGTTATACATTAATTAAATAACAGGAGCCATTTGGAATATCTTGGATATGAACCTTTTAGTTCGGCAAAATACGCTTCAACGATTTTGATGTCTCAAGAGAAGAGATTAACTCTATTATAATGGGCATCTGCTCCGACCCTCGAGCTAAAAGACATTGTTTTTCATTACTATCATTTCATTACATAATATTTGTCTTTCATCCTCGGGATAATATGATTGTCATCTCTCGCACCAAGATATCCGCATTTACTATACAGTTTACTTCTGTTTAATTATTGATGATGATATTCAGGTAACCATCAAAAAAGATAGTTGACAGGCTACGTCTGATCCATTTCGACAAAGGATTCTGGTTATTTGTTTCTATGGAAATGTGATAACGACGATAGAAGATAAATATATATAATACGAGGTTGACCTCTCCACTGAAAGGGTAATAGCAAAATACAATGTTGACCGCTGACATAATAATTATTATTCACTGGCAGGGTGATATCAAAATATGATGTTGACCTCTCACATAATATTCACTGGTAAGGGGTGATATCAAAATATGATGTTGACCTCTCACACCAAATCCACTGAAAGGGTAATAGCAAAATACAATGTTGACCTCTCACATAATATTCACTGGTAAGGGGTGATATCAAAATATGATGTTGACCTCTCACACCAAATCCACTGAAAGGGTAATAGCAAAATACAATGTTGACCTCTCACATAATATTCACTGGTAAGGGGTGATATCAAAATATGATGTTGACCTCTCACATCAAATCCACTGAAAGGGTAATAGCGAAATACAATGTTGACCTCTCACATAATATTCACTGGTAAGGGGTGATATCAAAATACGATTTTGACCTCTCACATCAAATCCACTGAAAGGGTGATGAGCAACATACGATATTGACTTCTCCCATCAAATCCACTGAAAGCTAAGAATGTATAGCAACATACGATTTTGACCGCTCATATCAAGTCCACTGAAAGGTTGATAGCAAAATACAATATTGACCTCATCAAATCTACTGAAAGGGTGATAGCAAAATACGATATAGACCTCATCAAATCCACTGAAAGGGTGATAGCAAAATACGATATAGACCTCATCAAATCCACTGAAAGGGTGATAGCAAAGTACGATATAGACCTCATCAAATCCACTGTAAGGGTGATAGCAAAATACGATATAGACCTATTATTTCAAATCCACTGAAAGGTTGATAGCAAAATACAATATTGATCTCATCAAATCCACTGAAAGGGTGATAGCAAAATACGATATAGACCTCATCAAATCCACTGAAAGGTTGATAGCAAAATACGATATTGACCTATTATTTCAAATCCACTGAAAGGGTGATAGCAACATACGATATTGATCTCATCAAATCCACTGTAAGGGTGATAACAAAATACGATATTGACCTCACCGAATCCACTGAAAGGGTGATAACAAAATACGATTTTGACCCCATCAAATCTACTGAAAGGATGATAGCAAAATACGATATTGACCTCATCAAATCCACTGAAAGGGTGATAACAAAATACGATATTGACCTGTCATCAAATCCACTGAAAGGGTGGATAGCAAAATACGATATTGACTTCATCAAATCCACAGAAAGGGTGATAACAAAATACGATATTGATCTCATCAAATCCACTGAAAGGTTGATAGCAAAATACGATATAGACCTCATCAAATCCACTGAAAGGGTGATAGCAAAATACGATATTGACCTATTATTTCAAATCCACTGAAAGGGTGATAGCAATATACGATATTGATCTCATCAAATCCACTGAAAGGGTGATAACAAAATACGATATTGATCTCTCACACCAAATCCACTGAAAGGGCGATAGCAAAGTACGATATTGACCTCATCAAATCCACTGAAAGGGTGATAACAAAATACGATATTGATCTCATCAAATCCACTGAAAGGGTGATAGCAAAATACGATATTGACCTCATCAAATCCACTGAAAGGTTGATAGCAAAATACGATATAGACCTCATCAAATCCACTGAAAGGGTGATAGCAAAATACGGTATTGACCTATTATTTCAAATCCACTGAAAGGGTGATAGCAATATACGATATTGATCTCATCAAATCCACTGAAAGGGTGATAACAAAATACGATATTGATCTCTCACACCAAATCCACTGAAAGGGCGATAGCAAAGTACGATATTAACCTCATCAAATCCACTGAAAGGGTGATAACAAAATACGATATTGATCTCTCACACCAAATCCTCTGTAAAGGAATGGTGACAGCAAAATAGAATGTTGACCTCTCACATAAAATCCACTGTAAAGGTGACAGCAAAATACAATATTGACCCCTCGTATCCAATCCACTGAAAGGGTAATGACAAAATATGGTCTTGACCTCTGACATCAAATCCAGCCGTTATCTACTATATGCAGTAGTCCAAGGCTATATGCACATGAGGTTTTAATAATATCGCTTGCTTGCCTAGATACCCATGCAGGGTAGTGCGCATTACAGATGCAGTCACATCGAACGTCACATATCATTTCACGTGTCTTGTGAATTCATTTACAAATATCCCATAAAATTTCCACAAAAAAATGCTGAAGTTGCAGCTACTGCAGCTTTAGAGGAATTTTCTATTAAAATTCAATCGAATACGTTTTATTCAAGGTCAGGTCAAGTGTAGTTTGTCATTGGGTCATTAATTGAATTCACTTTATACCTAAGTTGCAATCTCCGACCACCCATGCGTGTCTATCCATCCTAACCAAATGGGATTTTATCACTATGTACCTCTCTTCAAATCCCCTGTGTTTGCAAGTTGTAAACAGTGAACTTCTACAAGATGTCCATTCAAGGTTGTAGCAGTCATAATGCCAACTGTTTTAGCCTTGAAATAAATCACATGCTACTTCAGATATTGGACTGACTGTATTTAGTCTCAGCACAAAACACCCATTACCGCAAAGCGTCGACATATGAGATATGTGCTCCAGACACCCACTGTGTGACCTACCTTGGAGTATGAGCATGACACCTCTTCGATTACTCAACTCACATAGTTTGAGCTACTACTACTAGTACTTACCAAATGTGTATTTACTTGGTTTTCTTTATTTCTCAATTGCATTTCCGGCAATGATGATCAGCGGTAGTGTACTAGTAAATGCTATCTCATAGAATCTCGATTTCTGGAATTCTTCTTGTGGGGGTATTTACACTGGACACTTCAAGAGTTCATGACAGATTTTCCGATAGATGCAACTTCGTATTCAACAAACCATCGATCAGCAAAACTTGAAAGAGCGCAATTCTCTCGTAAAATGTACTTGTAAATATGTTGTTGTTTTTTAAAAGTCAATGTTCGATATCACTTGTAATGAAACAACTACTACTTCTAGTAGTAGTAGTAGTAGTAGTAGTAGTAGTAGTAGTAGTAGTAGTAGTAGTAGTAGTAGTAGTAGTAGTAGTAGTAAGACAGACAGACAGACAGACAGACAGACAGACAGACAGACAGACAGACAGACAGACAGACAGACAGACAGACAGACAGACAGACAGACAGACAGACAGACAGAAAGAAAGAAAGAAAGAAAGAAAGAAAGAAAGAAAGAAAGAAAGAAAGAAAGAAAGAAAGAAAGAAAGAAAGAAAGAAAGAAAGAAAGAAAGAAAGAAAGAAAGAAAGAAAGAAAGAAAGAAAGAAAGAAAGAAAGAAAAAGAAAGAAAGAAAGACATGGTACTGTGGAAACCGGGCTTTCAGCTTACTAAGATAGACACAAACAAAACCCAGTGTTAGGCGATGAGGTAGATTAATATAAAAGTGGGTATAAAATATCGATGGTTTTGTTTTGTGGATGTAATCACCCTATAATCAAGACATAGTATAAACACTAAAAGACCTCAAAAATGTACACTGCAAGATTATGCAAGCCATCAGAAAGGCCACCCTACTGTAAGTACAATTATAACCAATATTCATATATCATCCAATAGCTTATGATAGTTTCAATTTGTGTCTAATCTTAGTATTCAAATAGGTGGAAACTCAGTTTCTACTGTCGTAAATTATGAAGACAGTGTAAGGAAGGACAATGGAATTCACCAATTAAGCCCATCTTTATTACAGGACATTTTTCTTAAGTCCTTTAAATCATTTTGATAACAAAATGAAAGCAACATAAATTGAACATTTTTTACGAGTTTAACATTAACATCAAAATAATTCTCCCTCCATAGACATCATGCCCAAAAAATACACAAGTCAAAAGTTTACAACATAACCTTGGATAAATACTTTAAAATACAAATTCAAGAAATGAACACCATGAAATCCTGACAAGCGAAGTAGCAAGATGGTCAAAAAAAGTAGGTGGGGATTTTTCCACCCAATAGTTCTAAGTCTTTGGAATGTTAACTTAAAATCAATTGGGCGAAACAAAATAATTGCATTCATTATTTTGAAACTGTAACTAGATCCATAATTCGTACACCAAATATTGAAATCTAAGATGCTGATAAAAAAATACTTGAACGTTGACCTTCAGCGTATGAACAGGTAATCTAAACTTTATTTTTGCAACTTTGTAAAAACCATTACCCGATGAATGAAACACCAGACAGGTAAGTGTATTCATATACATGTACATCACGAGTGCCTCTAAAATTGCATATCTACTATATAAATAAAATAACAATTACAAAAGTCTGCAATCCTTCAGACTTTCAGAGTGTCTGCATTGCAACAACTTTTGCTATCTTCAGTCTCAGTAAGTAAATGATTAGATGGTTTATCATACACAATACGGTTGGTGCGATTAGACCAAATCGTGTTATGATTAAAATTGTACGTTTCATCATATTATCCCCGTATTTAAACAATCTCTCCAATCTTCTTGAGATCGACACGGATTTCTTTACGTCAGTGACACAAATCACATGGAACTTAAGTCTCTTATCAAATTGTGTTCAAGTTAATGCAATCCCAGGCGATAGTCTAGTTCCAATTTCAAAAAATGTCGTTGAAAAATAGTTCTGTGGGCATTTTGGGATAGAAGCCAGAAGACAGCTTTACTAGGGTAATTTGATGGTGCTGAATTAAAAAAAAAAACATTACGAAATTGTCAAGTAACCAAAAACTATTAATTATGCAAATGACTCATTACAAAGAAAGCTTACATCGAGCTAAGGTGTGCCTTATCATCGATGTATGTACAAAATATTCGAAATTTGAAGCTTACATCCGGAAGATTCCTTAATTGCCAAACGAGATTAATTATGCACATTTCTCATTACAATTAATAACTACATCAACAAGCTTTAAACTTTCAGGTCACCTGCGATTGGTTATCGTGGAAGTGTGTGCCAAATTATATCAAATTTGAAGCTTGTATTCTTAAGATATTGTCTAATCTCAATCAGCCAAAAATAGGAAAACTCCATTTGTATGTTTTCCAAAAGATTTTTCAAATCTAATTTATGCAAATTAGAATGCAAATTTAAGCAAATGTGATGGGCACAATCTCAACATTTTGCTTGGGAGGCATATTTTTATTCTCCACCATCAAATTACCCAAGCTATGTTGCCTTCCTGATTTTACCCCAAAATGCCTTCATTTACTTTGAACTGGACTGCAGTGATCTATATTCTATATCATCGTAGACAACCTCGTTGTGTATGAAGAACTATGGGTATCTCAATCTGGTAAATTGAAATCCTGAGATGCAGGGATTGCTTAAATAATTGTAGATATTTAGCATAACTATACCGCTACAAAAGACACTCCTATTTTTATAGTTGACATTAAAGCACAGACCTACGGTGAAAATATAGGTTAACGTGACACATTTAGCGTTTTCTGCCAATTAAACTTACACATTACCCAAAGGCGAAACAGTTTAAATCTGAGATGTTGGGGTAAAATTAGGAATCTGCCACAAATCTGCAACTGTCTTTTCTCGGGGAATTAACAGTAATTTCCCCTAGTTTAAAAGGCATATTGTAATTCCGATGAAAATGCATTCCTAGTCTTGCTACTCGCTGGAGGACCGACCGTACCAGAAAACAAACGTTGTTGTACAGGGCAACCATTTCGATCAATCTTGGAAGGGAAAACATTGCGGTCATTACTGCTATAATGCTTAATGCTTCCAACAAACACAACGACCTTATTTTAGTTGGTCACATAGCACTCTTCGTTATTACAACATTAGATAAAGCTTTGGGCTGTGTTCCAGATCCCAGTTGTCGTCCATCTTGACATCACTCAGTATAAAAAATAACCGGTGACCTTACTCGTTTTAAAAGGTACACAGACGTGATTTTGGATGCATAACACGTTATATCTCCTTCTAGGCCTATGTGTGATCACTATTGTGTGTTTTCCTGATTATATACAAGTATAAGTATATCCTCATAGAACTCGTTGCCTAAATAAACTGCATCATTCAGTTGTTTGGACCACAGACAAGTAAGATTGTCTGTCTGTCTGTAAGCGATAACATAGGGCCCCAGGAGGATCGGCTTAATCACAGACAAGTATGAAGATACTTATATGTGGCCGAGTACGAGTAACAATAATTGACTGTCAAGGAGGAACGTGAGCATTGTATGGGGTCTGTATTTGACCTTAACGTTAGAAAAACTCTACCACAAATAGAATGTTATCCCGTCCGTGTCTTCTATTCCCAATAGAAAACTTAAAATTGAGACCATGTGTGAGCTCTGTGGTTGAATGGTACGCATTGCAATGTTGTTTAATGTAGTTAGCGCTAAAGGTTTGCATGCATCTCTCCCTGTCTGGCAATTACTAATTGTTTATTACTTACAAACTGCCACTAGATAAACCGTTGGGATAATGGATTATTGGACTGACTTCAAGGTATAATATGGCCACATATACATTGCATTTACTCTTTATAAAAAATGCCAAACGTTCCGCTTTGATACCAATGTGGGATGTGGTGTATTATCTATTCGGTCACGTTGAGGTCAAACCAAGCATGTCAAAATATTCGATAATTTAGTCTGTTTATACTGTTCATCCTATCATAAACTGATACTATATAACTCTCTGTTACAAGATTTATCGTTCGTATTTTGCAGCATTCCCGTTGGTCATAGATTTGCAGTACCCGTAGAACGATATAACAGTGCAATATTACCATGCAACACATGTATCAACAATAAAATGAAATTTGTCTTCCTTTTTTAGCGGAAATGATGAATTAAAGTTTTATACTGAAATATACGTGAAGAGCTCTGAATGACAATGTTGTACAAATGACTCAATTTGTGTATCGTGTTATCCAAACACCTAACCCTTCACTTTACATGTAAATGGATTGTAAACGTACAGCGTAAATCGTTTGGGACACACAGGGGCAAAAGTATGCCTACATTTCAATCATCAACAGTGAAGTGTGTTAGACTGTACAATACTAATCGGGCATGTAGCTATAGGGTGCACGTGGCACGACACGTTATAACTTACAGACTATATTTTATATGTATGCATATGCCATAATCGCCAAGTTTTGATTTCTAGATGGATAAACGAGTCAGGGGTAACATTCCACGTATTCGAACACAACGAATTACACAAATTAATCATTTTTAGAAGTTCAATTCTAACGAATAGAGTTTTCAAACTAAGTTCGATATATTACGGCCTTCCTTCGTTGCATGCGGGTGGTCAAATTTTTGAATAGGGTACGAAAACAGGGCAAAATCCATCACATACTTGGCTATAAGTTCATCAATATACTGTTCAGGAACTTTCATATATTCCTCTTCTACCATGTCTTGACTCGTTGGATGATAATACCTCTGCCTTTTGGGAAAATGTACTACTTCAGCAGCACCTGTTGTTTTTAGCACGTGATCAACATCCTCATCCAAGTTTTCGAAATTGCCTACAAAATCATAGTTGATTATACAAGGTTGACACAATTCGTGCATTGGCATCCAGTGTATATCCATTTGATTGAGGTTTGCTTCAGTTAAATATTGCACATATTCCGTGAATGTGACGTCATCACCTTGTGGTGCGGGTCCAGCGTCTGGTCTATACCGTCGAACAATGTATTTGCCGTACCTGCGGATAAAATCTTCAAACTTCTCACCAAATTTATTCCTGTAGGCTGATAAGAGACGGCTGAGTGGTTCCCGAACAAACATAAATTTGTAATAGTTCTTCAGTCTGTATTCGATCTCAGAGTCTGAAAGATCACCAAGATGAACCAGCCCTGAACGATGATCCATCCGGGAACTTTTATCTACATCGGTGATATACCCATCTATAACCTTAATAACTCTCTTCCAGTTTGAACAGGCTACTTTAGGAACGAAGCAGTATAAAAATTTGTACTTATCGTTGACAAGGACCTGCGTGTATAAAATTTTCTTCTGCAGTTGCGTCAATTGTGTAACGTTTTTCTTATTGTTGTATTTGCACATAGCATTGAGCCTCTTCTGACGAGTTGGCCAGGGAAGCTGTGAACGGGGGAAAAAGATAGAAAAAAATTAACACTTATCTGAAAATTAGTAGGCTAAGCATTTTATCAGAAGTGAAATTCTATCAGAAGTTTAAGCAGGAACTTTTTTGTTAATTTTCGGTAATTAGGTAATTACCACTCAAATGACAATAGGAATGTTTCAGGGTAGAAATTCATCTAAAAACGGTCAGGCAATACTCAGTAACAATACTAAGTTTACATTTACATTTAATGAATAACTGTATTTTTCGTTTGAACGCATGGGCAATCATGATTGATCAGATCAAATGAAAAGGCATGCTGTTGATAACTTTGAGTTGCAATGCTTTTAAAGGCCAGGGTTTCAACCCCAGGTTTTCGCATCATTATTATCTTATCTGTGGAGTAATGAGGTTTACATAACATAGTGTCATTCTTTTGTTATGGAACATTTTTCCTACTTTTTCAATGTACTTAGTGATCCATAAATTCGTATTGTTAAATAGAAGTACCCGCATATTTTCGTCTCATTTCCGGTCCTTCTGTTTATTGAGTACATTCGTTGTATATTTATACGAAGGTATCATTGAAATAACCACTGCAATATAGACACTACATACAATGGAAAATTTCCAAACTTGAAAAAGGTTTCCCATCAGAGTTGACTTTTTATACACATGGAAAACTCGGTGTGCATAAGTTGAATATGGGATATACTGTGACCTATATATACTGTGATCAAAATGCGACAGTTCATAAGTGGCGCACCTGGGGCAAAATGGTTTGTGGCGCATTCTCAAAACCCAATGTACTTAGTGATCCATAAATTCGTATTGTTAATAGAAGTACCCGCATATTTTCGTTTCCTTCCCGGCCTTTCTGTTTAAATATTTTATTGAGTACATTTGTTGTATATTTATACAAAGGTATCATTGAAATAACCACTGTAGAGAGTTAACACTGCGATACATGAAGGTGTGCGGTATTTCGAGGGTCTCTGATCAATTCTGTCGTTTAATAGTGTACATGCATGTAAAAGTTGACATACTTCAATGCAACGTTTGCAGGCACTTATAGAAATCATTGACGGTGTCCGTTGGAAACGTCCAATTCACAAATTTGTTCACCTGTCCGACACACATTACTAGTAAGTCGGTTCCTGCTATATGATAAATTAGAACGAAGCGTCGGCTGACTACTCGATAACGATGTGAATAGTTTCACGTCGCGTAGTGTTGATTCTATGAAGGGCATAGTTGACCATACAGGCAGATGTGTCAACGTTTTGTTCTTAAGATTTCAATATTATTGTCGATGATGATAATGATGATGAGCAGGAGGAGGGGGGAGGAGGAGGAGGAGGAGGAGGAGGACGACGACGTTGTTGTTGTTGTTGTTGTTGTTGTTGTTGTTGTTGTTGTTGTTGTTATTGTTTGTTAACCAAACGTGTTAACAAACATTATTTTTCAATTTGCACTTAGCATCGTAACACCAATTGACAGACAAATGTTTATGGTTACACTCTCGATGAGTGTGCCTTTGAATTACATAGGGATCAAAATCCATTGTTCAAAAAGGGGAAAGGTAGAGTCTAGTATTTCATATTCAGTGAATATACACATTGTTGTTGTCTGCTCAAACCGCGAGAAATCCGTGCAGCGACTCGGTTGCTTGTAATGACAAACGATTTAGTAATGTCAGGGTTAAAGGTCATGCGTCCTGTCTAACCCCGCTCCATTGCAACGCTTCGTCACGGTCGATCGTGTTCGTTTTAGTATTGGCTCTTGATACTGGAACTATTATTCTGCAGCGACAGACATCCTGAAACCCCCTAACATGTAATCGTACTCGCAAACACAGAGCTGACGGACTGACTGAGACAAATAAACAGATAAGGGGAAACCGGAACACAAATCTTACACTAACTGAAGTAAACAGTGCATACTAGCTGTAGATTCCACTACTAACAAATCACAAAATGAATTGCTAATTTCGATAATTGCGTCTCTTTGCTGTAATTTACGATTGCTGTACGTATTGTGGTAAACTAAAGCACAGGTCACCTCTTTTGTATTATTAAACAGTACCATCCAAAACGTACCAACCCATTCTCGCAAACCAGAGTTATTATTTCTCACCATTACAGAACGTTGCCGTAAAACAGGCCGTGGTTTGCGACGATGGTACCAACCAAGCAGAAGGTAACATATTTAGTTGCGTCAACTGAAATATGTGCTCTGAGTTGCGAGAGTTTATTTTAAGTTAATAATAATATATACAATCATTGTGGAAATCGTTCAAAATTTGCAAGTTATGTCTTTGTATTGATGTAGATTCAATATAACAGGCGCATTATAAATACTTTATTATTGTTATTGCTATTATTAGATTAGATACGACTTGTATTAAGTAAGGGACAATGAGACAACGTGACAGATACAATGTCCACCGCTGCCTTCAGTAATGGAACCATTCAATAGGCTGAGCTAGAAATCCCTAATGCACAGAGGGGTAGGCCAAATATCAATTCCTCGCTTGTTGAACACGGTATTAAAAGTGCTATGTGTGGTGTTGCCACGACAACAGTTGAATCGGTATTTTACTATCGTCCTCAGACGACCACGCATTACAATACAATGAATGGTTGGTTGGAGACCATGCAATTAAAACTTGATCAAACTCATAACAGAGTCTCTTGTAATGGTAAGTTTCTCCCACGGCAGCCAGATTTTAGCAGTCTGCCAAGTAGTGTTGAAACCTTATAATGTGTGAATCAATAACATCATTAAAATCACGACCTCGTGGTATAGAACTTGAACGTCCTTCATTTAAAATTGGGTAAAAATTCCCCTGGACATGCTGGGCTTCAGGGCTGGGGTATTTTTGAAAGATTCGACAGTTTACACTGGATCATGGCAACATAAATGTAATTTGAAATCCGCTTTACGCAGTGCAACAGTGTACTGGGAAAGGGATGGGAGGGGATTTTCTTGGCCTATGTAAACCAAAGCTATGATATAACGGTAACCACCTGTCATTGCTGTCAACAACAAGATACCATCGACTTTTGAAGACTGCGTAACAACACAACCATAGCAAACACAAACAGTGACATTTCAAACAAAACATTTGTTTCCGTCTGTAACTAACTCTAAAAGGTGGGATAAATATTTTTTTCGATAAAGAATTTCAAAAGGAATTATCTACATGCTTCCCTAACACTGTGTGAGTACAATTTGGTACATACTTTTTCTACGATTTGATCGGGGAGTACTCAAATTTCGGCACACTCAGAACATTGGGTGGTGTCCATTACCGTCCACATAAAGCTGTCAATTGTTGTCAGGTAGTCGATTTATAGAAGTATTCGTAAATTTAATGGTATATCGTATACCTACATGGGTTACGAATCACTTACCATAGCATAAATGCACTTTAATATCGTTTGAACCGCTTTGGTAGAGTTACTTTCATGAAGCGATACATTTTTTGGAACAACAAGTCATCCATTGTTCCGAAAACATTAATGAACTGTTCAGCCACACCGGTGCACCGGACGTTCAACGGGGAGTTGAAACCACTTTACACTTTACACCGTCATGGCCGATCTACACTTTGACTGGTTCATGAAGTCCAAACTGAGATTGGGTTGATAACCGTTGACAACCAACCAAACAAAAAAGTATACTACTCATATGGTATTTTATATGTAGTTTATTAAATGGTGCATATCAACAAAAACATCAAGCTCCGGTGGACAATAATACCGACTGTCAACCCGAATAAGTTACTTGTTGAATTGCATCTTGTAATTTTGTTGACGGCAAATTGTCAATTACGACAACCCCCAGCACATACAGAAAACACACCCAAAAAAGAATCCGGTTACGAGTACATTGCAACGTTTCGCCAGCGACATTTACGTTTCAAAGTGGCTTTTCTTTGTCTTGAAAAGCCAACAAATAGAGCCGACCGACCTTGCTTTAAAATTTATTGTACTGTATTCTGTGAAAATGATTTTACAAGTTGGTGTAAAACAAGATAAAATCATTCGAATGTCAACCAGATGAAATTTCTCACCGGGCCCCACCTATCTTTAACATCTTGTTGTTGGAAAATGATATTTTGTTTTGAAAATCCGAATTGCTCATAAAATCATAAAGGTCTCACACAGGACTGTACTTGGAGTTACTTAGTCAGCAGGATTTTATCTTTCAATCTTGATTCTGGACTGAAAAAGCATCCCCATGGTAGCTAACGGGGAATGTGAGGAGGTGTCAGACAGGGACAGAGACTAGACAGACAGACAGACAGACAGACAGACAGACAGACAGACAGACAGACAGACAGACAGACAGACAGACAGACAGACAGACAGATGAAGGCATACACAAATAAATTCGCATGACTGTCACCCAATTTATCACTGAATATAGGTTTTAGAAGATATTGCGGTGAAGCCACGAGAATTGTTTTAATTTAATACTCGGTAAACGACCGCTCCTGAGGTTTATTTTCGTTCAAATCATGAACAAAATATTTTGCGCGCAACGCCCCCCCCCCCTTCAGATCATCAGAATTTTCAATTTCTCCCCAGCCCCCTGTAAATAACTTCCATCCTATCACCATCACTGTCCCCCATCCCGACCCCTCTACCTATGCCAGATAAAAACGAAACCCATAATTACACTATAAGTTAAGTTCATTTCAAAATGTTAATAACATCAAATTTGGCAGCCAAGGGAAACAAACTAGTGAAGTCGCGAAAAATACACGTGTAAGGCATGTTGAATCCTTAGCATGATGACACAGCATATTTCGCGCAATAACAGAAGTTGAATTGTTTCAAAAAAGATAATATATTGCCACAACAGCTGACATTGTGTCACTTATAAAAGCACAGGGTCCAGCGAGCATGTAATTAATTGATTGATTGATTGATTGATTGATTGATTGATTGATTGATTGATTGATTGATCGATCGATCGATCGATGATTATTTTTTGTGGTAAAATAAATTTATTTTGTGTGTGATATTGACCAATTGACTCATTCATTTTTGTGGAGATATAAAACTTTTTCTCCTTTCCCTGGCTACTTTTCTCTCTTTCAGTTGTATATAATTCTCTCTTTATTGACTAAATAAAGACAACTTGTCCATTCTTCTCCTCTTATCTAAATCAAAACACCACTGATCTCATAATTAACATGCATCTGTTACATCACCTCAAAAATCAATGAGTCAATTGGTCAATATCACACAAAATATTTCATCCCAATAGTCAATCATTCAATGGATCAATCGTTCAACCAATTAATAAATCAATAATTATTACTATTATACTAAACAGTTGTTGAAGTATACCGATACTCAACGATATGAAAACTATCTATATCAGCCAAGACTGACACATAGTAACATCATCATGAATCAATTTTTGAACGCACATTTTGTCGCAGAAACATCCCGGAAACCAATTTGATCGACTACTACTATTATCATTATTAATATTCAAAGTTAACCAGGAAGGACGATTTTCTTTCCTTCTTTGAGTTCCTCACTGGGAATGTTATCGAACGTTTACAAATGTTTCCATATGCAAAAAAAACAAAACAAAAACACCACAAAATAAAACCACTTCTATTTCTGGTTCATGTCTTTCAGTGCCACCAGTGTGTGTCTACAAGTTGTTTCTAGATATTCTATACATCTACTGCAGTAGCCAATAGCATAGGATGAACTCACATACATGTATCAGTATCTTAATTCCTGAGGCCCTAAAGGGCCATTCTAAATTTCTATCTCAAATTCTTCTCCAATTATAGCTGTAAGTGCCACTTTTATAACAGAATGTCTTGGAATTGTTCGCAATACCGTACAGATCAGATGGATGGGCAACTCATAAAACAAACACTAAATTTTCAAACTCGTAAATTTATATACAAAGTCGCTACACATAGTTGAATAGTCTGGTACATCATGTACATACAAAGTTTGTGTCATAACTCTTACTCTCAGTCACATAGCTCGTAAGGGATGACTCTAACAAGTCACTATACAGACAAATATACCCACCGGTTTACTACTGTCGTAACCATTCGGCTGTACAGGATCCGTCGTCCTAGTGAGGAAGTTCCCGGCTAGAAGTATCCTCGACGTCAATCTCCGTTCCGGCGATGAAAATGACACGACGAACAAAAATGCAGCGGTCGAACATATTATCAACAACATACACAGGGTAAATGTCCTTTGCCTTCCGTGTCTACGTGTTAGGCAGATTGAAAACATGTTGGGAACAGGGATCCAAATATATATTCCAAGTCGCAATCACTTGTTCAAGGGTCCTTATAATAAGGGACCTTAAATCAGGTCACTCGTTTAAATTTAGAAAATGGCGAAATTCTGTGTGAATACACCAAGACGCGATAAATACCAGTGACTGGCAGTGTACAGTGCGGTGTACTGTGACCGTGTCCTGGAACGCGGACGTCGGAGAACTGCAGAGAATCCAAAACTACATGTACACACAGGCAGACGACCACACAGTTCCGTATGAAACGGAAGATCGTGAGTGAAACACATGTCGTAAGTATAAAGCAATGCAAATATACCATCGGTGAGCCATTGTTATTAAAATGTTATTGTAAGGTGCTGTGTGCTAGTGTTTGTAGCAATCCAAAGCTGGTCGACGGCCTACAAGCAAGTCCTAATCGACGAGATAAAAGATTGTCAGGGTCGGAAGGTCACTTCAGACTGCAAACTAGTCACCCGGATGTTCATATCACATTTTGCTATTACTTGAAGTCCCGGATGGTAGACGATGTATAATATTACATCTTTCTCTCTGTGTCTGTCACTTTTTTCGTCTATCTACCTGCCTGCCTACCCGTTTATAACTGACGAAGTCGAATGACCTTAGTTGGATGTGAAAACTTAATCAGAATAAATGTCACACCTGTTTAATGAATAGTGGGCCGATATTAGTTTACGTGGGTGGTTTTGACTATTCAATAATTTATTCTTTACACAAAATTATCACCTGTATAGAATGTTTTTGATGAATCACAGCCTGAAGTACTAATCGTATGACATTGGTAACTTCTACAACTTTGTCATGCCCGTGAATCACAATAGAGCAGCACACAAACCCAAACCGTGGTGAAAATTACCGAAAATTAAAATGTTTACCGTTTCTTTCTTTTGAATGGTAACAGTTGTGCCCTCCTTACTGCACAGTCACTACTCCATTCATGGTGCAGTAGTATGACTTATTTTTAATACTACTTGCCACAACTATTTTTCTCCTCGTAATTTTGGCAAACTTTTTTGGTCCGCATTTCATTCTTGAGACCATGGAGGCTTCTCTTATACTTCCATGATCGGAAATGTGTTTTCTGACTTTGCTGGACTGGTTTTACTTGAACTACAAAGGTCAACCCAATTCACACCTTCTAAATCCCCCTTTGTCTTACACTATCCAATGCTGATAAGACTTCAGCAGCAACTCAGACAAGGAGTTGGTTTATATGACAGGGAAAAGGACAAATAATCAACTTTGTTCGCGATTTTCCGGATTTCTAATATTATTTTATGTATATTTCAAATAAAGTTTTAAATACTATTTCCTCTCACTGTTTTTTTTTCCATTTCCTACATGATATCACTGTCTTATCTGAGTTTATCAGCTTTGCATTAATTAGTAACTTGTTAATTCAAGACCAAACTCACCAGTCGTTTGCCCACATTAACACATTATGCCGTGAGTGTAGACATCCCCTGATCCGACGAATGGCTTCCGTGTACTGCCATTAGTCGGATCAGCAGCTGTTTACACTTACCGCGCAATGTGTTAATTGGTCAATTAGAACGTGAGTTTGTTCTAGGATTAGCAATCTGCTAATTAATGCAAACTTAGAAAACTCTGATAACACAGTGGTAACAGTCGAAAATAGTGGTGGGGGAATGTAGAGAAAATAATATTATAAATCCGGAAAATCGCGAGAGAACAAAATTTATTATTTGTCCTTTACGCTATGGTTAAACCCCGCTACACAAACTTTAATATTAGCTCCGGTAGAGGACTGCTAATCATGTACATGTCAAACACTGAGTCAATATTTTGACAGCTAAAGGGTATAAACCCAAGATCATTTACACGGGAATAGAATTGAAATCTAACCATTTTACCTTTTATGAATGTGAAAATGGTTTACATTGCACGGAAATAAAAGTAAATTCTCACTATTTTTACCTTTTTTTCGGAATGTAAAAATGTTTAGGGTCGGCGGCTTAAAATAAGGTCGATCGTGTTATCGGAAACACAAGATTGCATTCATTCATATTTGGCCTAATCATACGTGGATAGCATGAATTCAGATGTTTTACAACAGATCAAAACACAATCATGTTCATATGAACTATATTATATATGGATAGTATTAACGTCACATCAGGTAATTTTTTATGGTTTAAACCATAACAATTTACTCTATGTGCCGTATTCCATGGATCCTAACACGAACTAAAAATCACACATTCAAGCACTTATACTTATTTTGGTCCAATTTCTTTGACTTATTGTAACGAGACTCGGACCACAGGAAGCAAGTTGTACAAACGGTTCCCTGTTATCCATATCCTTACACAAAAGGTGTTTATCACAATTGTTGTCTGGTTTTTTTTGTATACGTATTTGCATTAAAGATATGAATACACAATAAAAAGGTATAGTTATGAATTTTGTATGGCTCTGTATTGATTGTTCTAGGCATTGTATTGTACAAAAGGTTATGATTACGTCACATGCATCGTTACAAGGGCACAACTAAGTGTGTTACGAAAGGGTATGCCCCACCCTCCTTCAGGGACCCATTTAAATAGGTGTTTGAATAAAAGCGAAATCTCTGAGAGGAGAGGCGCGAAAATAGTGATGGTGTTTGCAAGAAAAAAACATCCACAACCACTAACATAATGCCCATGCACAATTATTATGTACGTTATTAATAGTACATGTAGTTTTGAAGGTCCACCGAGCTACCGTTTGAGTACTCGTTATGCTCGCGCCCAAAATGAAGCCTAGCCCACTAATGACCACACTTCTGAATATATCATGCATATCTAGATACATCAATGACTTAAAACACACTTTACGAGGTTTTCAGTCTTATTCGCATCTAATTTACAAGCATCAAATATAAAGTGATAGTTACATCATGAATAATTTTCTGTGCCATGGCATAGAGGGCGCACTTTGTGATATCGCCACCACGCAGCCGGCTCATATAGGTACCGGTGATCCAAAGTCTGTGATAACTTACCGTATACAAAAGACTTTGGACGAAAAACCAATTTTGTTCTCACGATTTTCCGGATCTCTAATATTATTTTCAGTATATTTCCAATAAAGTTTTAATTACTGTTTACTTTCAACGTTTTTTCCCTATTATCAATGTCTTATCAGAGTTTGTTAGCTTCGTATTTAATTAGTAGCTTGCTAATCCGAGAACAAACACCCTGGTTATTTGCCCAATGAACGCATTAAGCAGTGAGTGTAAACATCCACTGATCCGACTCATGGCCAGTACACGGATTAGTTGGATCAGTAGATGTCTACACTCACTGTGCAATATGTTATATTAATTGGGCAATTAGAACGTGAGTTTGTTCTAGGATTAGCAATCTGCTAATTAATGCAAAGTTAGAAAACTCTAATAAGACAGTGGTAACAGTAGTCAATAGTGGGGGGGGGGAGTGAGAGGAAACAATATTTAAAACTTTATTTGAAATGTAAAGAAAATAATATTAGAAATCCGGAAAATCGAGAGAACAAAATTGATTATTTGTCCTTTACCCACCCTATGTTATCTTATGAAATCGGCTCTCACTAGATCTCTTCGTCGCTATCAGGGATTTCTGTTTCGTCGATGGAGGGGGAGGGGGGATACTCCTATAACAATATGAACGAGATGTGACGCCCTAGAAGTGTACTTTTTTCACACAAATTCAGTAAACATGGAGTCAATAAAGGCGTTTACAAATTCCATGTTTTTAAGAAATGTCTCAAACCCTCGTGTAAATGATAACATCGTCTTGAGGTCATATATTAATCGCGTCCGCCGAGACGCGTCTTGCCAGACATTTGTGCCGAGGATCTATATAGCGCCCCCAACAGTCGAACTATTATTCGTGTCGCCAGAAAGGGTAGATATTCGAAACCGTGCCTAAAATTTATCCGAGTGCACTCCCCTTTTCCCCGATTACCACTGAGAATTAGGCCATAGTCAACTATATAGTTATAAATGAGGTCGTACTTAATTCTAAATTTCAAGTTCTCATTACCCTACATTTCTTCAATCTGCGGAAAAAAACATGATGCCCTCTACGGCAGGATTAGAAATAATCACAACGTCACTGATTCACGGTCACATGTTAACTCCAAGAGCCCAAATGTCATCTATTGCTGAAATTTGGGAAATTTAATATAACAAATACTTCAAAGTCTCCTCAAACCACTTCTGACTTTAATTAATTGTAGTCATTCAGACTGACAGTGGTGAAGTATGATTATGACATGATGAAAGTATTACCAACAGGTACACGTGGCATACACGTATTTTGTAAAACAACTTTTTTTTTCTAGTTTTAACCGACCGACCCATCACGCGAATCACCAGAATGCAATTAGGTACTGGCACCTTTATCATATGTCCGGTCCCCCCCCCCCCCTCGTCCTCAGAGGAGGGTAGATGATTCGAATTTGGCCTGCATGTTTCTTTGTAAAAATTTATCCCGAGTATCACCCCGCGATCGACCCTTTCCTGATTCCCACTGTGTATTAGGATACTAATCGATGGTCAAAACTCGTCGCACTAAGTTCTGACTGGTCCACTGTACTACTAAGTTGATGCATCAAATAAATTCCATGAATTTAGACTCGAATATCAACAAGCCAAACTGCAGCTGCTAATTTTATTTATGTACACACTGGAGTAAAATCCTCAGGTTGTATCGAATTATATTCCTATGAAAACACTGCGTGCAATTCAGTAAGGGGCATTGCAATAAATTGTTATTTTACAGATACATGCAGTATGCCGCTATTGATGGTATTCGTAACAGGAGTTTAACATTATGACAAAAACATCAAAATAGTACATTGATTCGTAAAGACCAAAACCTGAACGTATAACTGAGCCACTGCCAAGATCATCATCAGCCGCTGTGCCATATAACTAGACATGTGACATTTATTTACAGACAATTTGATAAATTAAAGCGAAATACAGAAGTCAAGTGGAAAAAAATTCTTATTTCTAATAAAGTGCATGATAGTCAAAAGAGTAACCCAGCAAAATAAGTACAATGGTATAAATGTCAAGGCTATGGTTATTTGATATTGTTTTATTGTCTAAACGATCATGGATATCATACATTTAAAGCCTAAATTAAAAAAAAAATGGTTTGTTTTTATTTCCGCTTATTATCTGGTAAACTAAATAATTGTTTTGGTTGGCGCCGCAATTAATCTCCAATTCATGCGACTAACATACCGGGTTTCGTGTATCATAGATGAAATCCTTGTTGTTGTCCAAGACCTTCGGACCGGGGACGATTAACGTTAAAAACTCTTTCATTTTATATTGTCTGTCAAAATCAGTACGAAATTTCTGAGTTAGACTGCGAAGAACGACGAATATCTACGCGTGTAGCAACTGACTTTGTAGTGTTTCACTGATACAGAAAAATGCCCTTTGAACAGCTTATTTGCATAACAAGTGAATAAATTGACCTTTGATCTGTACCATGATAGTTAATGCATTGACACCGATCATCTCGCCGGTACAATATGGCAGACAACGGGAACACCACTGCCGACTACAGGGCTCTAGCTGATGCCACGGTACAGAAATTATTGTCATACGAATGTGATTCTGAGGGATGGAGACAAATGAAGTGTACAGTAAGTTTTTAACATCTGGTCTTAAAACCTATCGCTTTATGTTGATTCAGAAATTCAATTATGATAGATTCTAATTAAGAGTGGCCTTTGGATAGCGTATGTAATCTATAGGGAATATGCCAGGTAGGCGGTTGCCGAGAGGGCAAGATGTTATGGGATAATTTTCATATTTTTATTTTACTGTAGTTTACTTCAGTTATATATATTATATAAAGAGAGATTAGATTTACTTTTCGTGTTTGTGAAAGGTTAATTGCTTATTGCTAATTGCATATATAAATTCCATATTTAAAATTGAATATACGTATGAATTTAATTGATATGACGCTAAATAGGCGTTTTTAATCAAAGGGTATGTGAAGATTTTTGCTCTAGATTTGTCATTAACCGACATTCAATTCATATTCAGTCATTAAAAGTAGTCAATCAAGGTGTTATTTCGCCCTCTATCACTAACAACAATATGCGACAAGGGGAAGTTATCAAAACTCATTCATTACTGTTTTTCTATCTAATGATATGTTAATGATCTTTAACTACACAACTTTAAACTAACGTCGATTTGAGTCAGTGTATATGTACTTGCTTTGCTTTAAATCACTTTTGCCAAATATTTATTATATATGATTAACAATTCCCAGCAAGTTGGCTTGGTGAATCCACGAAACATCAAAAGAAACATCGCTTGAAAATTTCCACTCGTAGAGTCAAATCCTTGAGCGAAATCCAAATTTCCGATCCCGTCACGTCAACATTTTTTTTGTCAGTGGGTGTATACTAAGTAAATATTTGTCTCCGTGAGTAAAAATTATCATTTGAGACTACGAACCCAGAGTCCTTGCATATTCATTCTCGCATCAGCTCAGTTGTACTGATACAGACGCCTATAAAAGGACAGTATTAATGTCGACGAAACTTGGAAAGACACACAGTATGCTATCAAATGCGACTAAAAATAGATTGTGCTGGTCTTGACAGCGAGATGTCTTCAAGTTGCATCCATATAAGGAGCCATGTCCTGTAAATATTGGTTATCTAAGATATAACAATGGATTACCAAAATATTTATCTTGTTGAGAGTACTAGAAGAATTATTCAATATGTATATCTTTTAAATACATAATACTTACGTAACACAAATATAATCACGTGACATTTATTTTTAAATAATCTGATTAACTAAAATGTACAATCGGTAAATCTTAGGTATTTCAGAACACAAAACAAAATAAACAGTGCTACGGCATTCTTAATACCAGAAAGACATGTGTGTCTATTTTTGCATTCATGTGTTACAAATGTACTTTCATTCTGTGTTGATTGCTTGATTGAAGTGTTAATTACATAGAATTATGTAAAGTCAGTTAACAAGATGAAGCATACGAATAATATATGTATAGAGACAGTACAACAGCATTTTCAGTTTTGATGATTGTTCCAAATTTAACGTTGCTCGCCATATGTCTTTGTATCTTTACCAGCTTGTTATATACGGGTACATGGGTTATAACACTATACATGCTTGTCGTAGAGGTATACATGTCACTTGCTATGCTTGGTTCATACTGTGGAGACTGAAACGACCCGGCGATGGCTTAAAATAGATACCTATATGATGAATATTTTAATAACTTTGAAAGGGCAGCGTACACGTATATACATGATATAGTGTTAACCATGTGTTAATGGTCGTCTCAGTTTTAACACGAACAACATATATTCCGATAACATTACGATTTACGAGAATAAATCGATTCAATTAGTTGGTTAGTCTGTTGATTTTATAGTTGGTTAGTTAGTTAGTTAGTTATTTAGTTAGTTAGTTAGTTAGTTAGTTAGTTAGTTAGTTAGTTAGTTAGTTAGTTAGTTGGTTGGTTGGTTGGTTGGTTGGTTGGTTGGTTGGTTGGTTGGTTGGTTGGTTGGTTGGTTGGTTGGTTGGTTGGTCGGTCGGTCGGTCGGTCGGTCGGTCGGTCGGTCGGTCGGTCAGTTACTTAGTTAGTTAGTTAGTTAGTTAGTTAGTTAGTTAGTTAGTTAGTTAGTTAGTTAGTTAGTTGGATAGTTAACTGGTTACTCGTTAGTTGGTAAATTAGATCGTTAGTTACATGCAGTCACTCAGTCATTCAGTCATTCATTCATTCAGTCAGTCAGTCAGTCGGTCGGTCGGTCGGTTGGTTGGTTGGTTGGTTGGCTGGTTGGTTGGTAGGTTGGTTGGTTGGTTTGTTTGTTTGTGAGTTATTGCTTAGTTAGTTAGTTAGTTACTTACTTACTTACTTACTTACTTACTTACTTACTTAGTTGTTAATTGGTTGGTATGTTCATTTGTTAGTTTGAACTCTTCAAAGCTTGTTAGAACGCAAAAGACAGAAAAGTTTGTTGACCGAATTAACTGATATAAACTTATACGGCTTCCTGATTAGATTTTGATCAAATGATAGTGTTTCCACGCGACACAATTCAACGTAGCTATGTACTAAGTTTACTTGGTGTACACCTGTAAAAGTAGGGATTTTAAACTATTCGCAGAAACTGTTGAAGAGTTTGACAGCCTGCAGAGCTAGAGCACTGTCTGTTTTATCCCACTCGTACATAATGAGAACAATATCATGATCTGCTGGCATTAACAATTTTAAGGTGGCACAAAGTAATGTTGAAAAACATGTTGCTTTGTTGAATATAGTGAATTAAATCGTGTTATTTACAATGAAAGTTTACGGGAATAAAGCTTTTGAAAGTGTGCGACATTGTCTGTCTTGCCCAGTCTGTCTCATTTAACCAACTTGAATGGTGATCGATATCTAATGACACCTTGAAGATGGCTGGGTTCGTTCTTCTAGTTGTCTGAGGTTCGTTTGAACAAATACATTTCATTTGCTTTTATTTTGCAATTGCCTTCTCTTGTTCGTCACGTTGGGGATTCGTCTTCCCCATGGGGGGGGGGGGGGGGTCAGTACCCAATATATAAACAGCTGAGAATGTATAGATATCGCAAGCAGAATTACTCTAAACAGGTAGAGTCGAGTTACTGTCGATCAGATTTCATTTAAAAAGATATAGAAGTTTCAAGAAAAGAAAGTTATGTATTGTTAATTACATATACAAATGTAGTGTTATATACCTAAATATTGCCGTTCATTTTATAAATGTGATACGTACACGACAAATCATAACACTTTCCAAATCGAGGCACAATAAAATTTTTGTTGTCTTTCTTTTTCTTTCTTTTTTCTACAGGACGGAATAAAGATACACATTAGGAAGTCAAAAGAGTTTGACGGTGGAATGTAAGTAAATGTATACTCCAGTACAATATTTGTCAGATAAGGACCAAAGTTAAAGTGATCGATCGGTGTACGTATTTGAAGAATTAAGAACTTCAAGTAAATTAAGTTCAGATATATCTCTCCACCATGAAGGTCTTTCGAGTGACTTTCACAAATTAATTACCACTGCAGTGACCATTTACGTCGTTTTCAAGGTTGACTAACACACTGGTCTACATACTATACGTATCATAGACATTCGCTTCACTTGTTCACTGGTAGGTACCTCAGTATTTGTAATTGAGACTATTTTTGACGTTTTTGTTCTCATTTTCAACTAACATATGTTATCGTTGGACTCTGAGAAGAATGTGTGATATTTTAGCAATCCGATCCTATCAATGCAATGTCTCACAAACTGAGTTATCATTTGTGTTGAGAAACGAGTAAATGGTCCCTGGCAGTGCTTGATGTGTGTACAAATAC